>NW_017296612.1:17642-18388 GCF_001594075.2 Trachymyrmex cornetzi | reverse complement strand
CACGAGCGGAAAAACAGAAACACATGGAGAAACAACGATGCATGAATCTAAAATTGATATGTCAGGAATTGATAATACTATTAAAGTTGACTTAAGACAAAATTTAAACGCGCTTTTTTATTTTTGCATCCAAGATTCCAGAGAAATATATTAAAATATATAAATAAATATAATACTATAAAACTTTCCAATAAATAGTCGCAAGTTTGCACTTGCGGAACAGCATTATGCGTGCATATATAAATCAATAAAAAAACATTTTGCATTGAAATGAAAGAATTCTAGAAAGTCATATACTTGTATGTATTTTATACAGACAATTCCTGCAAAAGAAGAATAGGAATATATGAACATTACTGCCTACTATATCAGTTTGTGACTCATTTTTTCAGATGCTTATTTTTACTTATCTTACAAAAAAATTAATTACAGCAAAATTTTAAACAACATTACTCAAACTGCTATATCATCCGGTAGAAAATACTTTCTAGTTTGTATTTATATAAAAAAAATTTTATTTTCACACCTTTTTCAGAAATATAATTTAAGAACAAAGTGAATATGATAATATCGATGACTTTCTTTTAAGGGTACATTCTCGTCAGTTGGGTCAAATTTTGGTCAAAATTTTTTTTTGCGGAATTCGATAGCTATAACTGTCTAGAATATCATTTTAAAAAGGGCAAATCGAAATTCGTAACGGTTCAAAAGTTATGAGCCTCCGAGCCGACCGCGTCAAAGCAGGT
>NW_017296612.1:12695-16829 GCF_001594075.2 Trachymyrmex cornetzi | reverse complement strand
ATGGTTAAACGATTATCTATCACGCGTCGATAATGTTAGTGATCGTGCACTTTACAGGCTTACAGACCTTAGACAAAAGATTGTATGTGTAACGTCCACATAATACTATGTGGTAAAATTCGTTGTGAATTAATTGATACTGTGTTACGTACTTTTATTGAGATTTTCTCCGTATTTTGAGTCAATGCATTTAAGCAATTTACTCGGGGATCGGAGATTAGGTTGTGCGGTTAATGATGTTCACTGGGAAGTATTGGATAGTTTTTCGGAATACGGGAAAGAATCGTGATTTGAAATGATTTTATTTGAAACCTTAATTTCCTCTCTCGCTGTCTTCATCCGCCTTTAATAGGCATGGAAATAATGCAAAAATTATTAATATCCAGAAGAACTGCTGTAAGACGGGGGCCACGCTATTGGCAGCGACCATCGTAACAATCCTCAGATAATTATGAATATTCCGAGAAAGTGCTATAAGACGGGGGCCACGCTATTGGCAGCGACCATCGTAACAATCCTCAGATAATTATGAATATTCCGAGAAAGTGCTATAAGACGGGGGCCACGCTATTGGCAGCGACAGTCGCAACAATCCCTCGGATACTCATATATATATGTACTTGAATATATGTAATTGAGTGAGACGCAGAGCAGAGATTTAGGTTTCAGCGATTTGATGTATATAATATTTTCGTTTAATAATAAAAAGAAAAATATTAGAGTGAAACAGAACAATAAAAATATGGAATGTATTTCTGAGGAAGCGCGAGGATAGTTCTCACCTTGATCAAGTTGATTTCTAACCAAAACTGTATGTAAGAATGAAATAAAATACTAAAATGTATAAAAGAATAACTGTCTTGAACTGAATTGAAGAATAGAATTAACTGTGTCGAACTGAACTGAAAAGAATTAACTGCATCGAACTGAACTAAGAAGAATTAACTGTGTTTCGACTGCTTTTGACAGCTCCTTTTATATTTTGGAAATAAATGTGGGAGTGTCCTTTCAGGACCAATCAACACTCCTCAAAATTTGGTAGAATCTATACTCGCGCTTGGTTCCTTAAGATAAGGTACGTAGCACGGCTCCGTGTAAGCCCTACTCCGCACTCTATAGGTTTAATCTTAATAGTTGAGAGTTTTAATTTTATAATAAAAATTCGGTTTTCCTTAACTAACATTCTTATGCGAGGCGAATCTATTACATTCTAAATTATATATCTAAAATTAGTTTAATTTTATTAGAAGAAAAAAGAAAAAAGGAAGAAAAAGATATTCGTCCTCGCATTCAGGAAGATTTCTATTTTGTTATAAATTGCTTAATTATTAAACACAAATGTAACATACATTATCACTAATATACTGTTAATATACTCTTTTATTTATTATTTAATAGAAATGCTTCTTTAAAAAGGATCGTGGAATATTCTTATACATTCTTTAGAGTAGCTAATCTGTGTGACGCATAAAGGTACATAACGTGATCTATCTGTTGGTTTGAATGTTTAAATAAGGAAAAAGATATACCCCCTATAAAAGAGAAACGGAATTTTCGGTTTCGAAATAAAGATAAAATAGGGACGAAATATCAAGACTATGATGAAATATTAATCTAGAGATAAAATAAAATTAAGGTATGAATCATACATTTATAATAACGAAAGAGAGAATTTTGTCGGGATGTAACAACTGTTAATAAACGAACGTGAAAATATAAGGTAAATTTATATAATTTATCGGAATTATATAGTTATACTATGTTATTAATTTGTATACGATAATGTCAATAATAGAATTAGATATGAATAAAATTTAAATAGTTGTAATCAAAAGTGACATATACATGCGAGTTATTATCTCATTACAATAAAATTCTAATTTTGAAAATTTTGTTAATTAACCTTTACATTTGATTTTTTAATTTTTGATTCGTATCACTTGCTCATTAATTTTTTCAAGAATGATTCCAATATCAATTACATGCGCATTGATATTATTACGCATCTACTACTTATATTACGAGTATGTACTTACGTGAATACTGATTTATAACTATGAACATTTTTAAATGAAATAATTCCATTTATTATTGCAGTGACTTGCATTACAGTAACTTATTTTTTTATTAAAGACTAAACTTCGCGCAGTTACAAACTAAAAGTTTAATTCTCATTCGCCTCTGCGTATAACGTAACCGGTCTTTTTTTCTAATGTTGGTGTTTCTATAATTTTTTAAATTAGTTATTATGACGGATCAGAAAAAAACCGTCAATATTTGCTCTATTTGTAATGCCAAGTACGAAATTAGTTGTACAAAAACTTTGAAATAGTGAGGATTCAAAGCTAGAACATTTGAAACACTTTTATTTTAAAAATGAGAAAAAATATTCTAAGTTTCAATAAATATTTATTTAAATAGTACTAACTAAATATTTATTAAATATAAAAATATATTTATTGGGTGCAAAATACATTAATTTGATTAAACAATCACTTCTTTTTATTAAGTAAATATTTATTTATTGTAAGTCAATGTTTAGTTGGCAGTATTCAAATAAATATTTATTAAAATTTTTTTTTAATGTAAGACAATTGTTTTATATTTCAGCGGAGTATACAAAAATATTTTGTATTTGGTATTTCAGCGTAGCACATAAAAATATTTTGCATTTGTGTTTCAAATACTAAGATTGACAATCCAGCTTATTGAATTATAAAATACAAAAAATTTTTTATTTTTCGATTTTAAATACAATATACCATACGTAATACTTTTATATGCTTCGGTGAAATGCAAAACACAAAATACACTTATATTGCAAATACTACGTATTTTCAATAAAAGTATTTTTAATTATGCTTTCCCCAGTTCTGTGAGGATTGAAAAAGTATCGTAAATATCATATATCAGAGAATATTTATGTAATATTTTCGCCTATGTCTACATAAGGAATATGATCTATATAAGAAATAATAAATTTTGTCTTATTATGAGAATATTTTTACATATATATTTTTTGTTTTATGAGTTGTTCGAAACTCACTTAAAAACGAGGCATAAAATATAGAGCTCATAAATATTGTTGGACACTTGACATTGCGCTCGTATTGCCCAACTACTCATAACCCGCGCTATATCGATTACGCAATGCAAACTTACGCGTGCCAATGACGGTAGTGTGTCTGCACTCGTGCAGACTCATGCTGTCGTCGAATGTCATGATATGTGAGTTCAAAAGGGTCAATTGGCAAGTGACAATAATTATCCTCTTTACAATATGCCCTTTAAGTAAAGAGTGGAACAAATTTAAGAACATCGTTGGTAGCTGTTGTGTTTCTGGATCATTCCTTTCATGACCGAACTTCCGCAAATCAAAGCTCTAAGAGCATCGAGAACAATCCAGAAATACAACGGTATAAAAGAGACACACAGAAGTAACTCAACACGGTACACGAATTCGCTGTCGAGTCGAAACGCGAACAATCATTGCGAAGTCACTATTGCTTATTTTAAAGAAGAAAGTTTCTCGCGATCTCATGAAAAGTTTTCGAAAACCTTTACTACAACTTGCAACACGTTTGGGAAGTGAAGTCGTTTGTTCTATCACTTGTAATGCAAGGCCAAGAATGACCGTAACGTCAACGCTCGCGATTGTATCTTTGTATATGGAATCGTTTACTCCTAAAAACGGAGTCGCAATTGTAAGACATGCACTGTAAATAGTATACATAGTTATAAAAAATTTAGTTTGTGCAAATACATTTCACAGTCATAATCAAAGTGATTTTGAGTACTTGCGTGTGTGTGTGCGTGTGTCTTAATCCCAACTTAAACTGCGGTTCAAACAGAGTATATTTAACTTGAGTAAATACAGTGCCTGTCAAAAGTTCTGGAACGGCTAATTATCTAAGAAAGTATTGAATCTATCGGAAAAATATTTTAAATAAAAATTGTAGTATTTAAAAGATCTATTAAAAGGCGATATTTATTTCAACTCTCGATAACCTTGAAGAGCACAGTTAAGGTCAATAAAAAAATAAAAGTTAGTGGTTTTCCATTTAAGATTTTTTTGTTGACTTTGACCGCACTATCTCTCTCTCTCTCTCTCTCTCTCTCTCTCTCTCTCTCTCT
>NW_017296612.1:12119-12670 GCF_001594075.2 Trachymyrmex cornetzi | reverse complement strand
ACTACACCGTCTAATGGACTTTCTTAAGTCATATAATTTTTGTCTAAAACATTTTTCTCATAAACCAATGAGATAATTGGCTATTCCGGAACTTTGGACACGCAATACATATTAATTTTTTTACATAGAAAGTATTTATTTGTACAGATATAAAGATTAGAAATAAAATCAATGAAATCAAAAATAAAAATTGACAGGTACTTAAACAATTTTTGAAATAATCTAGTTAAATATAAAATGTTTTGAACATTTATTACAGTCGTTATTGCAATTATTATTATCAGTCATACAATTATTTTTATCAACAATTTACTAAAATAAAAATAAATAACGTCTACAGTAAAATAATTATATAATACGAGATGTTCACTGGCTAAGATTAAAATAATCTACACGTTTAGAATTTAGAATATTTAATTGTTTAAATAGAAGAATTGTTTACATAACTTTTGTATATTAATATAAAATAATTAAAACATTTTTTTTAATTTTAAAGAATATATAAATTTAAAAAGATTAGAATTATTGTAATAAAATAATGACTTGTACTT
>NW_017296612.1:9389-10727 GCF_001594075.2 Trachymyrmex cornetzi | reverse complement strand
GATAGCGATTATCTCCTTTTACAGTTCGCCAAATTGTTTGTGGTGACACTCCCAATACAGCCGACGCATTCCGAACGCTGGTCTCAGGATGATTGTCAAAATGTTGTAAAATACGATTCCCTGCCTGCAAATCTCTTCGTAACGCTGCTTGAAATCGGTTGTTTTCTTGTCGAATTGAAAATTATCCAGTCTCTCGCAATCTGTTAAATGTCAACATAAACACTCTTCGGTTTGGTACTCTTCTGTTTGGAAATCGTCGCGCATATTCTCGCCTTTAAAGCATTACCGTTGCAGAAACAGTATACAAAAACCATATCAGCATATTCACTATTAGAATACGTACGCGGCATATTGCAAAAGACAAAATTCATCTACTGTTAAAGGCTTTCAAAGAGCGACTGACAAATTTATAACAGAAAGTGGAAAATGTAATCAAATATGTCGGTGCTAGATATGGCAAGAAATGTAAACATTTTTTTTCGATTTTCTCTGAAACAGAGCAAAAACGAGCATATGTCTATAGGACTTTTTTTTTTAGTTTTTTACTCCTCTACACGCTCCCGAAGTTTTGCCATTTAATTTGGAAACACCCTGTATATATATATAAACATATTTTTACCATTTTGAAATTATTGAAGAATATAAAAACAGTCTAATAATTGCAGATTAACAATCTGAAGATTAGTTTCGAATGATTAATAACCTGACAACATCAGGCCTGAAATATCATAACCTGAAAATATTTCGTAGTTATTCTTCCGGGAGATTGCGAAAATGGAACAGAAGTCAAATAAAAGTAAAACGCTGAAAGTCTTTCGCTATAGTTGCGAAAACGCGAATGAATTGCAAAGGCTACGCCGGAATCAAGCAATTTGTAAAATACGATCGGTCAGCACCGACTGCATTTGATTATATAGTACTCGATGTAGACTCACTGGTTAATTAAAATTTTTGTCAAAATCAGTAAAAGATCGATATAATATCCATAACAGATATATACAGATAATATACAAAATCCAGATATTTTTCTCTGTGTATTTGATGACATGTCCTTAAAGGTGTCAAGTCTGAAGTATATATTGTAAAATGTGCAGATTAATACGCGAGGTTAATGATATTGAAAAAATTGTTTGACCAATTGTTGCCTCTGTGCCCATCACATACCATGGGTACAACACAATGCATTAGTTTGTATATGTTACATCACGCTTGGTTACCTGGATATATGTGAAGTATACGAGTATGTGTGTATTGAAGATCCGTTATGCATTTATAGAAAAGACTCACATGAGACACTCATCATGCATAGGGAAGCGTATACCGAGAAAGTGAAGAATA
>NW_017296612.1:8234-8671 GCF_001594075.2 Trachymyrmex cornetzi | reverse complement strand
GCACGCAAACACGAGTCTAACCTTTATGCCTCTCACATAAAAACAACACATGCTATATAGTCAAAACTGTGAACATATGATCGTGACGAGTGTATCAACACAACAACAAAAAATTTTGAAATTAGAGTGTACAGAGTGCGCGAAATTCAAAAAGTCACCTTACTTTTTGATCACACCTCGTAATCCCAAAACGGATGCCAACATTTTCAGCATCTTGACGTTTTCGTAAGTATAAATAGTAAACTACAAATACCATTCGTGATAGAGCCGATTAAGAGAAATAATAAAACTGAGAGTGAAGGTAATGCGATCCAGAGAAAAGTTTACAGAACGTAATAACTTGATATATAAGATTCAAAAGTTTCCAGTCTATGAATATGAAAAATATAAAATGGAACTACCATTGATGATTATGTAGTATAGGGAAGTCACTCTCT
>NW_017296612.1:6395-7654 GCF_001594075.2 Trachymyrmex cornetzi | reverse complement strand
TCGATGAATGGTTCGCGGCAAAAGAGGAAGATTTTTACTGGCGTGGTATCCACAAATTACCCGAAAGATGGGAAAAATGTGTAACTAACAATGGAGCATACTTTAAATAAACCACTTTTTATCATTCTTCCGAATTTAACGTGTTTTTTTTTTGGAAAAAAAGTGCGCATTTCACACATACTTGTACACCTGGTATAATGCGATTTATATAACTATATAGTGAACAGAGTTGAGAACTTTACCTTAAAAAAATAACGTGTTACTGTCACAAGTTATTCATTTTAAAAAGCAACGTGTTACTGTTACCTTTACTTGAAAATGTAACGGCTCTTCATTTTTCGGAGAATTGTTGAGTTTAGCTCTCTCACGTACGAAATTGATAAAATTAAACTTATATGACGCGTTTTTGCACAAAAAATAACCGAATCTGGCAATAACAATCCAAGAGTTAAATTCAATAATTACCGAATCTAATTTAAACATTAATGTCATTAAAAAATGTTATTAAAAATGTATTTTAAGATTCATTTCCAATACTGAAAATCCGTAGTATATGGAAAATCGGAGCACCATGGATCGGAGCACCATGGATCGGAGTGTATCATGGGTCATCGACTGTTTAACATAATCTGGAACGTTTAAATTAATACTACTGATACAATACGACTATTACTTCGTTGCCTATACTTTATAGCAGTGATAGATGGCAGTGAATAAATTCCATTGTATCGAAAAGCATCGATTATTAATGGTTTTCGTAATCCACGCACGCGCGCGCGCGCACACACACACACGCACGCACACGCACACACAATAATAACTTTTTAACTTCATAACAATGTTTTAACATTGTTTTTATAGGAGAAGATACATGTATGGAAATAAGATGCAAGTTTGTGCGCATTTTTCTCATCTTACTACCATTAATAATCTAACATTTATTTTTTATAGTTTTCTATTAAATGTATAATTAAATGTATAAATGGGTTACCATATGTCATACATTAAATATTCATAATGAAACGAGACAATACAGAAAGTATATGTACTAAAAGGGCAGTTTATACTTTTAAGCAATTAATTTTATTTTATCGTAATAAATTTTTTATCTTATATTAATGATTATTTCTCATCTCTGTTTTCTTGTAATTTTCTATTGTATTATTTAAAAATTATTAGTTGTAATTATATTTTATTGTATTAGTAATTATGCTGAGAATGTGTAAGTAAACTGAAAATACTTTTTAAATTTTGTCAAC
>NW_017296612.1:3616-6378 GCF_001594075.2 Trachymyrmex cornetzi | reverse complement strand
TGTGTGACTTGTGGTACCTCGGTTATGGGACACCATGGATTATTTCTTAAAAAATATGTTTTTATTTTTTTCTTAAAAATTAATAAATATTTACTAAATATACTTATTAACCCTTGAACACCACCGTGGGTTACGGTAACCCAGTCCGTTTAAAAAAACGCGTGACGTTTATGAATAGAAGTGTGGAGTGGAAACAAGGGAGGGGGAACTTTCGCATCACTACAAATTCCCCGGCTGACTACCTCAGCGTGCACGAACCGGTCGAGATAGAACGCTATGAACTTACTGTGTGGGTTACGCTCAGCCTTATTTCGAAATCAAATTGTAAGTAAATATACGAACAAGATTGCAAATTCAAATCGAAGAATTCATGAAATACACAGACATTCAAAAAAATCAAGATCCGCGCGATATATTAGCTGTAAACAAAATAGAAAAACAAAGAACATGTTCATTTTGTCCAAGGGCAGATAGGAAAACTTATTGCATATGCTTGCAGTGCCAACAGCCAATGTGTAGGGAACATGTAGCAAAAATTTATTTCGCCCGTTCCACGCAAATCAATGAATAATTTCATTTGTATATTTAGATGTCATATAATAAAAACTTTTGCACTAACTTTACCCAGGTAAGGTTTGCCGACTCTCACCCGATGTTGAACGTTGGGCCGACGTTGGCAAATTCGCGGCAAACCGACAGTTATTAGTCGAACATGGTGCGACGTCGGCCCGACGTACATTAGCCGACACTTATTCGATGACGACCTTTGGCCAACGTCTGGCCAACGTTGGCACTATGTTGGCAACTGGTTCTTACGCCAACCTCGGCGCGACGTCGGCCCAGGCTATGTTAACCGCCCTTCCGCGGAGTGCCACCTTGTCGTGGTGAGTGGGCTCCTCCCGGGCGATGTCGCCCCCTCACGGCCTCTTCCCCGGTGCTAAGTGTGGCGCCGTGGTTGGTGCCGGACGGAGGTTTCCGTCTCGGATGGCTAAGGGCACTCCATCGGGTAGGTTACCTGCGGTGACACCGGTCACAGCAGGCACTCTGGCTTGCCTCAGCCAGAGGTGGGTGTGGGCCCCATTGGGCTAGGTCGTGGGGCGAGCCGAGGGAACTGTCGCGTTCCGTTGGGAGGGCGATTAAATTAGGGGGATTGGGAGGAGGGTGAAATGTTCCCGCGGGGGTCGATGAGAGCTCGGTCGACAGCCCGTGTACGGAAAGGGATGGGACGTCGCCGTGGGTAGGTTTTTCGCGTCGCGCTCGGTAAGGAGGGGGATGAAGGGAACGGACTTGATCCTGAACCTCACCATCCCGCCAACAGGGGCTTGCCTTCCTCCTCGTATAAAAACCCGGAGGCATAGTAACGGGTAGGCACGGGTAAGCCCATTCTGGGCCAGGGGTCGCCCTCTCCCTGTTAATCCTCAGAGGATGACTCTACGGGTAGGCCCATTCTGGGCCAGGGGTCGCCCTCCCCCTGCAAATCCTTGGAGGATGGTCTAACGGGTAGGCCTACGGGCCAGCGGTCTCCCTCCCCCTGCAAATCCTCGGAGGATGGTCCTACGGGTAGGCCCAATCTGGGCCAGGGGTCGCCCTCCCCCTGCTAATCCTCGGAGGATGGTTCTACGGGTAGGATCAGGGGTGCTCCCTCCCCCTGCTAAAACACGGAGGATGTTTCGCGTTTCGCGCTGGGAGGGATCTCGGGCGGAGGCAAACGGCGCGGTGTGGGGTGTGGCAAAGGGAAAGGCTTTCCTGAGCCTGAACCGGAGCCACACAAACATGGATCTACCTCTCCATGGCCCTTGAGGCGAACCGGAGGTAGGAACACGGGTAGGACTGCATAAAGCAGTGAAAATGGGTCTGCTTCCCCCTCTAAATCGGAAGCAGGGACACGGGTAGGCACCACTACGGTGGACAAACAGGAGTTGCCCCTCCTGGCCGGGACTTAGCAGTCTCGTTAGGCAAAACGTAGGCAGGGACACGGGGAGGGCTGCTTGGACGCGAGGGTCTGACCGGACCACCGTCCCTGTGGCCAAAAGGGAGGTCTGCCTTCCTCCTCCTACGGTAAGGAAACACGAAGGTAGGGAAACGGGTAAAGCGGCTGGGAGATGGCCCTCCGATGGGGCCTCCTCACAGACGCGAAACGGGGTTACTCCTCATCCCGTCATGAATCGGAGGAGCGCGCTGTGCATGGGCGGTCGCCGGCAGATACCCATGCGCAGACATGACGAGCAACCGTCGTTGCTCGAATCCGCAGGGGTCCCCGCGATGGGGGAATAAACGGGTAGGCCGGGCCCGCAGATCCTGGTCACTCGAGGCCCGGGTCTGTGGGTGCGGGGGACACGTGTCCCCCGAGGAACCCGTCTCCTCTCCTCTCCTTACCAACGGTCGCGTTCGGGCAGGAGGGGGCGCCCGTTGCGGGGTAACACTCGCAACCGGTGCTCGCGAACAGAGGTCCGCCTCTCTCTGTTTAATAATAACGGAGGCGGGGACACGGGTAGGTGGAGGTGGATAGTCACCGACCCTATCGTGGGCCGCAGTTGACACACACCGGCCAGCAGGGGTCTGCATTCCCCTTAGCTAAAAACTCGGATGCAGGGACACGGGCAGGGGCAGGTAGATTGGCGAGGCTGGAGTTCTACGTAAAAGACTTCGGCCGGTGCCACATACCGCCAACAGGGGTCGGTCACTCCCCCTGGATAAATAACGGAGTGTTCGTTACATTGTTCCGTCGGTAGCGATGCGGAACGTCGGTCGGGGCCGTTAGG
>NW_017296612.1:3314-3592 GCF_001594075.2 Trachymyrmex cornetzi | reverse complement strand
GCGGCTCTTCCCGTAATGGGAATCCGATGGCACACACCGGCCAGCAGGGGTCTGCATTCCCCCAAGTTTAAAAACTCGGATGCAGGAACACGGGTAGGGGAGGTGCCTCGTCGTGGTTTCTGCCTAATATAAAACCGGAGGTAGCCGGGTAGGGGAGACGGATAGTCGCGGCTCTTCTCGCTAGCGAGAATCCGGTGACACACGTCGACCAGCAGGGGTCTGCATTCCCCCCAGATTAAAAACTCGGATGCAAGAACACGGGTAGGGGAGGTGGCTCG
>NW_017296612.1:2406-2727 GCF_001594075.2 Trachymyrmex cornetzi | reverse complement strand
GATGGCTCCCGTGAAGGGCTGATTGTGGGCGTCCGAACTCGGGGCCTCCGGTCGCGACCCCTCTAGGCGAAATTTGGAGGGGTCCGGGATGAGAGCATTCTGCTCGTCTTTAATGTCCCCCTCATGGGACGCGGCCTTGCCGTGGCGAGGGGGCTCCCCCAAGGGAAACCTTGGGGGTCTAACGCGTCCCGTACGGACTCCTCCGTTAGATAGGAGGAGTCTGTACAACCGGGTCCGGCACCCCAAGGGGGCTCGCTCCTCGGAGCGGGCCCCTGGGAGAGCCGCTCTGTACGGAGCGGCTCTCCACTGTGCCGGTAGGGG
>NW_017296612.1:986-1282 GCF_001594075.2 Trachymyrmex cornetzi | reverse complement strand
AGGGAGAGCTCCGGCGCCTCGCTGGAGTCCCTCGCCGGGGAGAGCCGGAAGAGGCCGGCCGGGGCGGCACTGGGGGGCTCCTCGGACTCGGATGGGGAACCGAGGAGGGCCCGGGGGAGGCCCGCCAGGGATCCCGCACACCGCGGGAAATTTACTGCGGAGGCCCGCACGAGGGGGGCGGAGAGGGCACGGGCGAAAAGGATGAGGCAGGAGCGACGCCTCATCCTGGATCTCGAGGTCCGGCCCGGCTCTGCCTCCGCAAAGCGGGCATTGCAAAAGGCTGAGGATCTCTCGGC
>NW_017296612.1:0-370 GCF_001594075.2 Trachymyrmex cornetzi | reverse complement strand
GGTGGGAGAGAGGGGGGAAAGCCCCCCCTCCCCCGGCGTCCCCGCCCGCCGAGCGGGGCCGGGCGGAATCCTGTCGGGACGGGGCGATCTCGCCCAGCCCGATGGACGTCTCCGGCCCGGAGAGCTCGGCGGGGGCCGGGACCCCCGTCCTCCCGAGGAACGGGGCCGACCGCGGGGAGCCTGCCGCCCCCCGGGGCGGAACCAAGGCTGGGAAGAGGAGGAAGGGGGCCACCCTTACGGAGGAGGACAGGCGGGCCGCATGGTACAGGCCCCCTGTCCAAGGCGTGGCCCGCCAGATGAACCCCCTGTCCACTGAAGGGGACAGGGTGGTTGGCGGGCGCGCGCCTGCGACGCGGCCCCCCCCCCCCCC
>NW_017296611.1:525-4369 GCF_001594075.2 Trachymyrmex cornetzi | reverse complement strand
AGCTGAGTCATCTTTAATAAAAAGATATAAGCCTTTGGCAATCTTTTAACTATGTTTAACGATTGTGTAGCGAAGGTTGCGTCAACACAGGATTACATATGTTTAAAATCGCATTATGAAAATAGCTAAGACATCATTGTTTCCCGATTACAGAGCAGCGTAATAAAATGTTTACGCGGAGTTATGCAAAAAAAAAATGTTGAAGATATCATTTGCAAGAGCAATTTTAAAAGTCTAGGAATAATATTAAGCACAAAGCTATATACATGGGATTGATTTTAAAAATTAATCAAATTGTCGATTTCTTCTCAAGATTTAAAACAAAATAATTTCGATATACACAGCTCGAACTTATAAAGCGCATCGTTAAGTTCAGAGTTAAAAAATTGGTATCAACTTGTCATGCTTGTTTTCTACGTTGGCAATCCGAAACGATCCGATTTAAACTCGCTCGCTCGATCCCCAAGCTCTCTGACTCCCTTCGACGAACAATGGCCATTTACTTGCATGTCCAAGCGTCGCAAGTGTGTGCATAATCGACACTCCGATTCGCGTGTAGGTGCATCTCTCGGGAGACGAAAACAGACCGGTTCGTCGCGCCGAGAGAGAGAGGAGCGTCGTACCTAAACTACGGGCCCCAAAACAACAATATGGCGTCTGGCTGTCCCTTTAAAACGAGTTAATCCGTCTGTCTGGCTGTCTGCCGATCGCCTGAGAACCAAGAAGATTCATTTCCCCCCTTTTTTTTTGTTCATTCTTTTTCACACGTACCCCGAAAGGGCCGTGTGCCTCAATGGCACAATGCGCGAACGCCGCGCCAGCTCACATTCGCGAAGCCTTTCCGGACAGGTCCCACAAATGTACGTACACACTCACACTCAAATGTATTTAAACACGCACACATACACATACACACTTACGTTTCTACATAAATGTATATACATAAACACATGAACATTTGCACGGCTATAATCGCCGTACACGAGTGCATACTCCGGCGAAAGTGAAATACGCCCGTATTTCCCCGACGAAGATTATTGCATCTTCGGGGTTCGCCATAGGGTCCGCTGCGCCGGACAGATGTTTCAGGCTCGTTTCATCCGCGTTGGGTCAGCGCAGCGCGGGATGTTAGGGGGCACAACGAGATCGCGGTAATATAATGCGAATCGCGGATTCCCGGACCCGACCTCTGGGCCCCTCGAGTTCGTTGACCTATGCCCGAGACGAGTCCGGCGCAATTTCGTGGGCGGCCGCAGCGTATAATGCTGCAGCGCAACATCCTTGGTCTTTAACCCTTCTTAGAATGCGAAAGATGCAATATTATACTTCTTGATATTCTATCTATGATATATGAATTTTGAGTAATACTGGTATAATATTGTAATAACAAATTATATAATTAAAAATAAACGGTATATTTAACTTTTTGCATAAAATCTTCACAAACAATCAAAATGTTCGTAATAAAGAGCAGTTACATCTTGTATAAAATATTTTCACAAATGCACATAATTTTCATATTCTGTCTTTCAAAAGGTAAAAGATTATAATTCGTTTACATTTATGGTGATAATATGATTGAAATAAAAGTTAATCGATGGATTTTATATATATACATAAATTAATATATTTTTGCAATAATTATAAACAATCAGTTATATTATTTAATTTCCGCGCGCTCTTTTCTTGTCATAAGAGTACGCGAAGATAGTGATAGATGACAAAAATGTTATTATATTTTAGCATAATGGAGCTCTAATTAAAAAATTTAGATAAATATTTAATTAAATAAACATACGAGTCACAGTGTATTAGGATAAGATCCAGCCCAGTGCTTACCGTTTAAAAAATTCAGAATCCAGTTTGTCCCAACGATTGAGCAGCGCTGAACGAGGCTGAGAAAGGCCCGACGTTAAAACTCGCGCTCTGTGCATTCGCCTGGCTGTGTCCTCCACCATAAGGACCACCTCCACCTACAGATCCTGCTGATGCTGAAGCAAAGGACGCTCCTTGTCCATAGCCGCCATAGTCCGGTTGCCATCTGCGTCAATCAGAAGATAAAATGCAAACGGTTATTTTGCCCATTTTAGTTTACAAATATTTGTGAAGAACTAGATTTTTCTTGATTTATCATATGTGATGAAATTATAAAATAATTTAAATTGTAACGTTTATATATAAAATAGCGATTATTATTTTTTAATCAAGTAAAATAATATTCTACACGTACCCTCCGTATCCTCCACCACAGCCATATCCTCCGCGACATCCATATCCTCCGATGAGACCATGTGGCCTATGAGGTCGAAACGGTTTATAATGATGATATTTTCGTCTGTTTCCGTAACGGAAATACGTATCATCGTAATCATAATCACTGTAACCACCTAACAAACCAAATTGCGGCGATCTTTGCTCTCTCGTGGTTTCTAAAGTAATGTAAGCATTTATTTCTTTATACATTAATATTTAAATAATACGCTAGTTAGATATTAATATTAAAATAATATCCTAGTTAAAGATAAGTGGACAGCTTTCTCTACAAGAAGGAAGAAGCTAAAAAAATTAAGAAGTTGTATAAACATCATATATGCAAATAAAAATGCATAAATTTTTACATTATTTTTGTTAAAATTAAAATCGTTTTTTAAATGAATTTTCTAAAGACGTGTTTGTTATAAAAATCTTAATCTATTAAATTCAAAATTTTTATTACCAATTTCGGAGGATTCGTTTACAATCGAGGCAACGGGATCTAGCACATCAGAATTATCCATCTTCTCCATTGGTTTACCAAATGATTCTCTTAGAAAAATTGCGCTAAGCGCTGTTATTAAAAGCAAACTTCTCATCACGAAACGGAAGTATCACTGTTACTTGTCAGACGTCTAGAAAATGATTCAAAGTTGGTCTTACATTTCACGTGCTTTTATATCCTTTCACCGTCGAAATTCAAGGAAAGTCATCCACAATTTCACAATGTCGACAACTCTGAACGTTAAAAAACGGTCATTGGTCTTCAAAAAGTAACCGACCTTCCGTTTCAGGGACGACCGGAAATAGGCCGAAGACATAAACGAAATCCTAACGCCGATGGATATTGCTGTAAGTTTGATTTCGACCGTGAGTATGTCCGAAAGTATTACACATTTGCTTAAGTTTGTTCTCATGTGTTAAGTACATACGTGTCCCGTTGTCCAGGAAAAAAAGATGATTCTCTTCTCTCTCTCTCTCCACACTATTTCTTAATAATTTCAACATTATTATTCACTAATGTAATGTAATATTTTTGGTTTCCATATTCGACAAATATAATAATACACGCATCACTTACGTTAAATGTTCATGTAATTTAAGAGCAAGAAAGAAAGCATATACTTAATTTACACACAAATTGTATTAATATTTAAAATATTTTATTGCGTAGTCGACCTTTCGTTGTCCATGAATGAGAGGAAGTAGACTGAAGATATATATGCACAGACATAAAGTTCTTACAACATGTCTTAACATGTAATAATTTTGATCACACCTCCAAAACTATTTTTACACGCTTACTTACATTTATATATTTTCGTGTATATACATATTAACAAAATGACCTTTTTAAAAAAAGGTAAAAAAAGGCGCCAAGTGTACATATACCTCCCATAAAAAAACTGTTACATAAACTAAAAAAAAACCGTTACATAAATAATATAATTCAAGTGGTAATATTGTTAATTTTTTATTATAAATTACCCCTCAGCAGTACGTACGCATGTATTACAAAAAAAATGAAATAAAATTTTCAAATTGCGCCAATTGCAGAGAGAGAGAGAGAGAGAGAGAGAGAGAGAGAGAG
>NW_017296611.1:0-352 GCF_001594075.2 Trachymyrmex cornetzi | reverse complement strand
GCAATGGAATACAACAATTAATCTCAAAAAATTAAAGACGAAGCATCACAAAATGAGAAAATTTTATTAAAATAATAAAATTTTTTATGTAAATAACTTGGCGCGCTGTGTGCTAGACCTCAAAATATAATAAGTAAATGTTATATAAAAGAAATAAACGATGTTTACTGTTTAATTGACATTAATTAACATTAAAATTACAATCACAATTATAATACAATATTAAGATTATAATTAATTTTAAATCTACTTTTAAATTTAACTTAAATCGCATGTCTTACAAATTTGAAATTTCAAATAACATAAACATTAATGGGCTAATGAGAGTCACAGCTGCGGTAGTTCGTGCGAG
>NW_017296610.1:3910-4340 GCF_001594075.2 Trachymyrmex cornetzi | reverse complement strand
TGATTTCATACGAGAGTCAATTGTTCGCACGCGCAACTTCCGCACCGAGCGTAATGGCAACACGCCAACCTCAAACTCCGCGAGGTGAGGGCAACGCGTGGTACGGTGACACCGTGGATAACTCCCAGGTAACTAGCGGGGAAGTAAATAGAGAAATAGGACGTCTTAGGGAAGCCGTGGGCGAACCACGTGTAACACCGACTAGAAGTAGGCAGGAAGAAATTCTAGATCGACTAATAGACGCTATCACCAGGTTACAGGACAGAGTAAGCCGAATGGAAATTACAAATTGCGCCCGCGAAAATTTTTGACTCGTCAGACCCGACGATGGACCAGAAGAACTCCATGTGACGTTCGGACGTGACTTACACAACGTACACGAATTGAGAGACCGACCGACGGGTTATTTAAGATTGAAAGACGCTCGACG
>NW_017296610.1:2354-3685 GCF_001594075.2 Trachymyrmex cornetzi | reverse complement strand
TCGCATCTACAACTCGAGTTTAATGCGTTAAAACAGAAACCACAAGAGAGCGCGCATACTTACGGACGACCCGATAGAGAAACGCAACAACGCGTGGCATGCAATACGGGCATTAAACCGAAGCGGGTAAACACCGCGATAACCGAGAGAGAGCAGAGACGGAATCGGCAAAATAGTGATAGCGAAGGAGCATCAGACTATAGCAGTGAAGAATACCAGCGAGCAAAGGCGGGGAAAAAGCGAGCGGCCAGCGAGCATCAGATTACACAAGTAACCGGCAAGCATGCGAACACCGGTCTCAGATTAGTAACATTATCTATCAGAGAGATGAAGAAAGGGCGTATGAATCTATTATTAGATACCGGCGCCACACTAACGCTAATCAAGGTAGGAAATTTAAAAGGCGAGACTCGTATAACAGAGAAACCATTGGCTCTCAATGGAGTGACGGGTCACCAGATAAAGACGATCGGAAAAGTACGAGTAACTATACTACTAGGAAATAAAGAAATACGGCATACAATGCACGTCGTGAAAGACGATTTTCCAATCGATTATACGGGAATCCTGGGAATGGATTTCCTGCAGAAACATAAAATCAGGAGTGATCAAAAGAATTATTTGCAAGTTGATGGAGTAACCCTGAAACTCCACCCTTATAAGAAAATAATATAATATTAACTCCTCGTAGCGAAACCATCGTTCAAGCCGTTACCGATAAGAATCGCATTGGAATAATAAAGTCAGAGGAAATGCGACCAGGAGTATTTATCGGCAGTTGCCTAGTAGCACCGGAAGAATATGCCTGCCCAATAAGTATGCTAAATACAACGGGAGAAGCGGTAGAGATAATAACGCCGCTAGTGACAATAGAAACAGTGCGAGTGACTGATCGCGAAGACGTACTCACACTACGGAGCATGTGTAACCAGAGCGCCTCACCCATACTAACGCGCCGAGAGCGTATACAGAGCCAAATAAAAACCGAGCATTTGAATCGGGAAGAAAGGAAGACCATCGAACAATTATGCGAAGAGTTTTGCGATATCTTCCATTTAGAGGGCGACGAATTAACGCATACTTCTGCCGTCGAGCACGAAATAAACACACGAACCGATAGCGCTCCCGTTAACGTACGACCGTATAGACTACCAGTAAAACATAAAGAAGAAGTGAATCGTCAAATAGAAAAAATGTTGGAAGAAGAAATTATTCGATCCAGCGCGAGTCAATGGAACGCGCCGCTACTGGTAGTCCCGAAGAAAGGCAACGTGGCAGGAAAACCGAAAATGCGTATCGTTATCGATTTTCGAAAGCTCAACGAATTAACA
>NW_017296610.1:1431-1874 GCF_001594075.2 Trachymyrmex cornetzi | reverse complement strand
TTAAGGACGTACAAGCATTTATCGGGTTAGCCAGATACTATCGGAAATTCATAGCCGATTTTTCAAAAATAGCCAAACCCTTTACGTGTTTGACTAAAAAGGGGACAAAATTCGAATGGAGTGCGGAACAACAAAACGCGTTCGAAGTATTAAAGGCGAAACTCACCACAGCACCCGTACTACGTTACCCGGATTTCTCTCGTGAATTCGTAGTAACAACCGACGCGTCAGACTATGCAATCGGAGCTGTGTTATCGCAAGGCCCCGTAGGTCAAGATCTACCGATTGCTTACGCCAGTCGAATTTTAAACAAAGCCGAGCAGAACTATAGCACGACGGAGAAAGAACTGTTGGCTATAGTGTGGACCGTGAAACACTTTCGACCGTATTTATACGGTACGGTTTTCACGATTGTGACAGATCATAGGCCATTGGTCTGGCTG
>NW_017296610.1:765-1245 GCF_001594075.2 Trachymyrmex cornetzi | reverse complement strand
ACGACAAATACTATACGAGTATCATGACACACCGACCGGAGGGCATCAAGGTGTGACACGCACAATAAATAGAATCAGATTAATGCATAACTGGAGAGGCATCACGAAGGATGTCGAGGATTACATAAACAAATGTGAGCATTGTCAGAAAAATAAACTTAGTCGGAAAACAAAAATGCCTCTAGAGATTACCGACACCCCCTCCAAACCATTCGAGAAATGCGCACTCGACATCGTGGGACCTTTGACGGTGATTACCGCACAAAATAAATATATTCTGACGTTTCAGGATAATCTCACAAAATTTAGTAAAGCCATCCCGATCGAAAATCAAGAGGCAGCAACGGTAGCGAAAGCGTTCGCGACGCGAATAATCGCCGAATATGGTATACCCGAGAAAATGCTCACGGACCAGGGGACCAATTTTACGAGTGAAATGTTTGTAAGCTGTTGAAAATCGAGAAGATTCAAACCACGGCG
>NW_017296610.1:0-640 GCF_001594075.2 Trachymyrmex cornetzi | reverse complement strand
AAAATGATGCAAAATCCGAAATTGAAACTTTTCATTTAAGAACCGTCATCGTCGTCGTCGTCGTCGACCAGGCTATGGGGTGGGGGATTTGTTCTTTTCGATTTTTCGGCGCTAGAGGCAAATGTGGCGCTGGCAATGTGCATGGTCAGTGGTCATACACACATGTGTTCTGTGGCTGAGGCTTATTAGGTTAGGAAAACTGTCACATCGATGGCATAGATAGTAGAGTTAGATAGAGGACACGTAAGTGATTTTCTTTATAAATCATGAGCATAAATTACAGACGTTTCGACATCATTATTAAATGTAGGAATAACATATTCTAGACGAGGAAATGGGTGTCTAGGTGTTCGCCGTCGAGGAAGTGAGTGTCTAAGTGTTCGCCGTCGAGGAAGTGGGTGTCTAGGTGTTCGCCGTCAAGGAAATAGGTGTCTAGGTGTTCGCCGTCGAGGAAGTGAGTGTCTAAGTGTTCGCCGTCGAGGAAGTGGGTGTCTAGGTGTTCGCCGTCAAGGAAATAGGTGTCTAGGTGTTCGCCGTCGAGGAAGTGAGTGTCTAGGTGTTTCCTATTAGGGAAATTGGTATCTAGGTGTTCGCCGTCGAGGAAATGAGTGTCTAGGTGTTCGCCGTCGAGGAAATGGGT
>NW_017296609.1:18634-21492 GCF_001594075.2 Trachymyrmex cornetzi | reverse complement strand
CAGCCCATCCATGTTTACTTACAAGCATGGTAGTGAATATGCCGGAATTAACCGCTTTCGATTAATTATTTTTTTTATATACATTTTGTAATTTCATAGTATTAACCGCTTTCGATTAATTATTTTTTTTATATACATTTTGTAATTTCATAGTATTCAAATGTTTTACTTACACTTAATATATTTCAGATTTTTAAAATCTTATACATGCATTCATGTGTACAAGTAAAAAGTAAATAAGAAATTACATTCGGCGATATAGGTGGTGGCATAAAAGTTTTTTTATTCCTCTCCTTTTCAATATTGGATCATAAATAAATAATATATAGTAATTAATTAGGGAATTTAAATTTTCTAACATTTTCATAGTTGGCTATTACTATATTAATATTTGTATATATTTTTAATTATTGTTTATTTATATACATTTCTAATTAATTCGCTTCAACAGTCAAAGACCGTATCAACTGAGCCAACGAGTGATACGTAATTTATAGAATGTTTATCGCATTTGATCATCGGATAGCGAGGGAAATTTGTGATAATATCAATCAATTAAAATGATTTACTTTTAAAATAATTTTAAATAATAATTTTCATCATATACATGATAAAGAATGAGAGAATTTTCATCATATACATGATAAAGAAGAATATTAAAGGTACCATTTCTTCTGTATTTGCAATATTACTTTTTTAACACCATTATTTTCATTACAATTAATTAAATCATACATGAGGATTGTTTATTTATAAATCTAGCGTTGCATTTTAACATTTTCAGTCCTATCAAATATGTAATGCGTACTTGTCACGACAGTGTCCAAAACATGAATTTGGACATTGTCGTGCTTATAAACAAAATATTTCGCATCATTTCCATATTCTTTCTTCATGATTTTAGAAAGGAACATGTTTTCCGCTGTCTTCGCCAAAAAATCCGAATGTTTTTAATGCATTTTCATGTCAAAATCAATTACTTTGCATTACAACTCATCCACCGGCGTTTGAAATCCATCGGCTCCGCGGGGCTCACGGCCGGCCAACCAGCGCGAAGTCATACTGCGCGTGCGCGAGATTAGACAAAGACACACAGGGAAACTATGCATCGTTCTCTTTCTATTCGTCTATCGCAGCCACTCACGCGTCAGCCTACTGCTGACGCGCTCTATTCTTATATCTCTATGATTTGAAGTCAATTTTAAAAAATTACAAATGGCGAATACAATACATCCAATAGAGGCAAGATGTAATAATCCAATCAATAAAAACAAAATGTAATAGTCCAACCAATAAAGGTGAGATGTAGTTATCCAACCAATAAAGGCAAGATTAACAACCTTAAAGCAGAAAAAAAGTTTTACACACCTAAATCATCCGGAACGCAACTATTTTTTTTTTAAAACTACCCCTTAACGATAAAAAATTCTTAAAAGTAACCCTGAAATTCAGAACCATTTTTTAATGGTGAAAATAATACAAATTAACAACCTAAAACTAAAAAGAAAGAATGACATCCCTAACCCGTTCGGAACAAGTTTTCAAGTTAAAAGCTACTCCCTTAAAATAGATAAATCTATAAATGTTGCCTTAAAATTCAGAATTATTATTTTATTAATGAGAATATTACTAATTAATTACTTAAAATTAGAAAAAAATTTTGACACCTTTAAAATCGTTTTGTTGGATTATTGCATCTTGTCTTTATTACTTGTATTTTTATATCTTGCGTTTATTGTATAGATTCGTACATCTTACCTTTATTGGCTGCATTATTACATCTTGACTTTTTGTTGGGTGGATTGTTTATTACATCTTGCCTTTATTGGATGTATTGGATTCGTCATTTGTAATTTTTTTAAATTGACTTCAAATTCGTAATCAGCGACCCCAAAAAACCCCGAGTAACAAGTTTCAAGTAAATCCAATGAATTTTAACAAAAATTGTCCGCCATATTGGATCCGCCATTTTGAATTTTGTAAATATGACTTCATATTTATAATCATCAGCCAAAAATCTTAAAAGATCCATTTAGGCTGAATTTTTTAGACGTTATTGTTCGAATTCAAATGTGGAATTGCTATATTTTTTTATTGGACATGGTCAACTTTAACCCCCCCTATTTCCTAAACGGGCTGTATGCTCCTCTTGAAATTTTGCAGGAGTAGGTATACTAGGCCGGTTCTAACCCACGGTGCTAGAGGGGAGCGTGGGGAACGGGGGATACTCGACGGCGAGGGATAGCAGAGCGCGGGGATTCTTCGGTGGTGGAGGTATGACGTCATGCAGAATGGCAGAAAGATTTTGGGGACTGCAGTCATGTACACACGGGGACATAAATGCCTACCCATCTGAACTTGCCAAATATTTAGAGGAAAACACGTATCTTGAATATGTTCTGATACTCCGGCAAGTTCAGATGGGTAGGCATTTATGTCCCCGTGTGTACAAGACAACAAAAAAACATCACAAAAAAAGGAAATATTGCCATGAACAAAAAAACAATATAAAAACAAATAGTTATAGAACGAAAAGTGCTACAAAGGATATGTTACGTCCGGGAGGACTCCACGATTTCCTCGTTTCGAGATTACTTAATAGGGTGATCGTTGAGACAGGATGTAAGAGAAAACGCGAGAGTTAACGGCCACAGATCGGCGAGCGTGACAATATGTAGAAAATATGTCGTTGAAAGCCTTCCCAACGATTTTGGAAAGATAATAGAAACATAGATACCCAGGATCATCCGATCCGCAGTAATAAAATTTATGACAAATTACAAACCATGTCGAGAATGTTCGTTTTGAAACTCGTTCAGTTTAAATAAGTAATATCTAAAAACGGATCGGGAATCCTG
>NW_017296609.1:18034-18282 GCF_001594075.2 Trachymyrmex cornetzi | reverse complement strand
TCTCAGGGGATTGAAACTTGCAGTGCGGGCGGAGCAAATTTTGAAAGTAGTTACCAGTAAGAATATGAAACACAAATTTCCTACAAAAGCAGAAAAATCTCTCCAACTCGAATCCTCGATTTTTCCCACTCAACATCGAACAACATGTCTCATCAGAGAACCATCCTCTGAAACTCTCTACATAAACCGTGACACTGCGAGACTCGCTCTCTTCATTTTTGATCCTGCTCTGAGTTCGGTTTTAAAAC
>NW_017296609.1:13414-17279 GCF_001594075.2 Trachymyrmex cornetzi | reverse complement strand
ACGATAGGTCCCCATTATTTCGATCCTCAAGAAATACGGCGTGCAATTGCCGCTATTCCTTTTCACTCTGAAATTCCTGTTTTTATCCCGAATTCCGCCTATCCATATTTAATACCGGTGGAATTCTTCTTTAATCTTTTTCCTCCGTCCTCCGTTACTATATGCGAATTATAATGTAATAAAAAACTCAGTCAGCACTGCTCAGTTAAGATTCATTCTCTGGCGGTATGTATAACTATAATGTTAATAGCGTCTAGCGAACAAAAATCTTTTGTTGTCTATAATTTAATTGTAACCACGATTTGAATGGAAATATGATTCGAATGAAAATAATAATCTCGCTTATGATAATAATTTCGGTTAGCAGCATATTTTGATTATAATAACATTTTAATAATTTTGTTTGTATTTACCATCTTTAGTTAATTGTAATAATGATTTGTATAATTTGTAATAATGATTTTTATGGTAATTCTAGTTTGTAATAATTCTCTTTATGCGTAATCTTTCTTATTTTCATTGCTTTCTTTACTATTAATAATTAGATAATAATGTTTGATTTAAATAAACTATGTTAATAATTTTCATCTCTCTCATTCTCTTATTTTAAAACCCTGAGACCTCGTAGTCGTTAACCTTGCCTTTTCAGAGATCGCACGTGGTCCAGTCCCGAGTTAAAAGAATTAGATTCCTTGACTCAAAATTTGGACCAACGACCGCACCGTTCGTAGGAAACAGGTGTTAAAGTGTCCTTACGGGACGTTGACCCATATTCCGAAGCGAGCACAAAAGGGGTGCGTTCGACTTGCGGCACTCGCCTCCTTGCGGTACCTGCGAGAAAAGAGTCTGACCGTCCTTCCAAGTACCCTCACCGTTCCCGCTCCTTTCATTCTCCGAGAGGATTACAAACAATCAAAAATTTTCCAAGGATTTGGACGTAACAGGTATATGCTCCAAACGTTTTTCGACCAAGATATAGCGTAATGTAATTTTTCTATAGAAACAATATTTATTAATTATTTTAAATACCTCAATACAACCAAGTTTCGTAATTATTGAGAGTAGATATAGTAGGCGAGTTCTAATTCAGGTCCTTTGAGGGGAGCGCGGGGCGCGGGGGATACTCGTAGGCGAGGGAAAGCAGAGCGCGGGGGATACTCGTAGACGAGGGAGCGTGGAGCGCGGGGGATACTTGATGGCAAAGGAAAGCGGAGCGCTGGAGTACTCGTAGGCGAGGGAGCGTCCAAAACAATTATAATGAATTATAACAATACATAAAGAAATTACAATCTATGGACTCCTCAGATAATGAATTATATAAAATAAGTCTTACATTCTCGTCGTCTTCCTACTTATCAGCCTCCACCTTGTCCTCCACCTCCACCTCCTCCTCCTCCTCCTCCTCCTTCTCCTTTTCCTCCTCATCCCCCTCCTCCTCCTCCTCCTCCTCGTGTTGATTACTCCTCGGCTTCCTCTTCCTCCTCCTCAGCCTCCACGAGGACGCGGATCAGCTCCTCTTCGTCATGCAGCTGGAAGAGCTCTATCATAAATGCGACGCATTCCTCGAAGCTTACGTTGTTAACGTAAAACGGGAAGCCGTTGATGTACGCGACTTCCTCCTCCTCTTCCTCCTCCTCCCAATCATCAATCACGATGGGAACTTCGTCCTCATCCTCCTCCTCCTCCTCGCTTAGGACGACATCCTCTTCCATGCGGACGACGACCTCCTCCATATGGACATCCTCTTCGACGAGGATGTCCTCCGCCTCAATTAATTATATTTTTTTAAGTGGAGGCTCGTTGTCTTCCATGTCTTTTATTGTTTTCTCAGTCACACACACAAATTATCGCGTAAGTCGCTAAATATTTTTTACACTTTTGTAAATTTAAAAAGTCACTCGTGATACACTCTTTGTAACACGCAACAAGACTCGGCGCTAAGCCACGCGCAATGACACTACTGTGACTACTTTTTTTCACGAGTTGCAAAGAATCGAGACGTCAATAACGAATCTACATACGCTCAATCGATAGTTCAAAACTGCTCGTTATGCTCGTGTAGCACACGCGGACGAGATTCGGCAGAGACTGACGTCGAGAAGCGTCCTTTGCCATAGCAATCCTCTGCCTAGAGTACGTTTTACTTTTGCGCAGCACAAGGAACACTTATGGAAGAAATGAAACGGTTAAGATCCTAAATAAATAAATGTTTGCAGTATATAGAATTTTAGACAAAAAATGCATAAATAACAAGGATGACCGTTAGGAAAGAAAGTATGCGATGATAGAATGCAAGTACGACATCCTTTTTTTTCCATTGTCTGTTTATGACTCAATTTTCACAATGCGTTGCGTTTTTTCTTATTCTTTTTACTAGCGCAAAGAATTGGTAGTAAATGTGATGGATGGGTAGTAAAAGAAAGTACATATATATAGTGATGCGAACGAATTTATTATTATTCACATCTTATTACACACCGTTTTTTCGTACGTATTTAAAAAATTAGAGCTAATAGTTCGCAATCGACGAGCCGATGTTCATTGAAAATGTCGCTATCGCGTATAGCGTTCTTGGACGCGATATTGGAGAATCGCGTATATTTGGCATCGACTGTATCGACGAGTCGGACTAATCGTTCGAACGTTACATCGATACACCCATCAAACTCGAACATACGGTGTAGCGTTGTTTCGGTCATCATCATGCGTACGGGCGAAGAATCGAGACGTACGAGCGTAGCATTATTCTGCAGCGTGCAAACTCTGACGGTTAGTGGTCCAACACTTATAAAATTGTCCTTGTATTCCTTTCGCAGCATCTTGTAAATATTCCATCGCTGCTCGTTGAGACCTTTCCACGTTTCGAGAGACAGAGACAGTTCGGGTCCGCGATAATCTCCCAGGGTGATATCCACGTAACTCGGTGGACCAACATTGATTCCAATTTCCAAATACTTGTAGCCTGTACTCGTCAGGTCGTAACGTCTGCTCAGTAAGCGCACCGTGCGACGATCCATGCTGTGTATATACATAATGTTAAAAAAAAACGTTATTTCTTGTACAAAACGTTGAAACTTAGACGTTATATTCCTTCTTCACGTCGTTCGATGCGCTGCTCTCTTTGGCGAAGTATATTTTCAACCGTTCGTACAAGCGGATATGGCAAGACTTGATCACGTCCTTGTAAATTGTGATGTATATAGTATTACTTCCAAAATCGAAGGGGCAGGCTGTCCCACTCATTCCAAGAATTTCGAACGTGTCGCAACACGTTTATCATGTCATTCTACGTCTTTCTTTGTCATGAGTTTATACATACGTTCATACATGCATACATATGTTTATACACACATACATACATACATACATACGTTTATACGTACACACATACATACGTTTATACTGTAACCGTACTCGCGAGCAACGGCACAACTTCGTCGCGTGTTCTCGGTACTCAAAGTACGCAAAAGTATCTTCTCTCCCTCGGTAGCAGAATTTTGCGACAGCCAGGCGGTTTTTCGGCCAAAATTATAATTCATATTCTAAGTTGGGCGCCAGGCACGAGAGAGCGTGCCACTCTTTTCGAAATCTCCTCACTTTTGCCCGTAACGTTTTCGCGACGGCAGGGGGTGGGTCACAAGAGGTGCGGGAAATTTGTCGGAGGGCGAGAGAGATAGGCCGCAAGAATAAACCACGCGAGAACGTAATAATAAGAACAATTATATTTGAAAGAAATGTAATGAAGCAAATATGATAAATTACAGCAGTGAAGCAATTACAAGTACTCTCCGGGGCTTCGCCCCTCCGCTCAGCTCGACACTCTCGGTACTCGCATAGAGAGCCGCTAACTTAATCCTAACGCCGG
>NW_017296609.1:12632-13198 GCF_001594075.2 Trachymyrmex cornetzi | reverse complement strand
CTCTACTCGGTAACACCGCAACCGGAAGTTCACTCGGCAACGCGACAATCCGCGTTCCGAGGCGACAGCACAATGCGCGGCGGCACGATTAGATTATAACGAGCGTGCCTACGCGACGCGATACTAAACGATCATGCAATTACAATAATCGTTACGCGACCCGACGAAACTCGACAACGTGACTACTCCGCGCGTTTCTACGCGGCTCTACTCTACTCGGTAACCGGCAGTGACTCTCCTGTGGCGAAGGGCACGAGCGCGATTCGGCCCTCGATTCTCTCCACACGACTCTAATTTACTTCCACTCGGCAGCGAATATTACTCCCCTCACTCTGACTCTCGAAACGCGACAGCTAATAATTCCCAAACTCTGGAGGATGGCACGTGGCTCGCGGCTCCGCGGTCCTACACGGCAGCCATTGCGCCGATTTTATCGTTACGGTGCGAGCTGGCTTACGTGCAATCCACCCGGCGACGTACCCCGGTCGGCAGCCTTACAAATGACGACGCTTGTCTCACCCTCGTCGGCTCTTTCGTCTTCCTCTCGACTTCCTCTCGTTGCTCGG
>NW_017296609.1:11006-12022 GCF_001594075.2 Trachymyrmex cornetzi | reverse complement strand
AACCGTGGCGCGTTTACGCTTCCTGATACGCTTGGTCATTACGCAAAAGAAATGCTAACATAAAAGAATAAAATCTGCCAAGTAAAGTAAATGACGCAAATTTCAACGCACGTTCGCACGCGCGCTCGCATGCGCGCTCGCCTACGCGCTCGCCCTTCGAGCCGGTAGGAAGCACGAGTCCGCCGTCGACAAGTCCGCACAGTGACGGACAAAATGTCACGTCACAATACATACGTTTGTAAATACGTTCATACATACGTTCATACATACGTTTATACATACGTTTATATATACGTTCATACATACGTTTATACATACGTTTATACATACGTTTATACAAACATACATACACACGTTCATACATACGTTTATATATACGTTTATACGTACATACTTTTATATATACGTTTATACATACGTTCATGCATACATACATACATACGTTCATACATATGTTTATATACGTGCATCCGTTCATACGTTCATACATACGTTTATACACACGTTTATACATACGTTTATGTATACATACACACATACATACGTTCATACATACATACGTTCATACATACGTTTATACATATGTTTATACGTACATACATTTATACATACGTTTATACATACGTTCATACATACATACATACATACATACATGCGTTCATACATACATACGTTCATACATACGTTTATACGTGCATACGTTCATACGTTCATACATACGTTTATACACACGTTTATACATACGTTTATACATACATATAATACATACACACATACGTTCATACGTTTATATATACGTTTATACATACTTTTATACGTACATACGTTTATACATACGTTCATACGTACATACATACATACAGGGAATGGAAGTAACTCGTTACTTGTAACGAAGTTACAGTTACAAGTTACTTTTTTGGTAACTTTACTAGTAACTGCGTTACTTTTTTTCTTTGGCAACTGTAACGGTAACGAAGTTACATTTTTTTGGTAACGGTAACGAATTTTACAGTTAC
>NW_017296609.1:7615-10408 GCF_001594075.2 Trachymyrmex cornetzi | reverse complement strand
AAATCGGTAACTAGTAACGGTAACTTGTTACTTTTCCTACTCGGTAACGAGTAACTGTAACTTGTTACTTTTAAAAAGTAACTTTCCATTCCCTGCATACATACATACGTTTATACACACGCTTATACATGCGTTTATATGTAGGGTAGACCGGGGAGCAAAGGGCCACTTTTGAAATTTTTTGCTATAAAATAAAGAATATTTAATTCACACAGATCGTGTTGATATTTTTCGAAACTAGAGTCCTTTGACTATAAAATACATGCAAGAAAGTATGAATATATACCCTTTATTACAAAGATATCGTAAATTTTACAGAGGAAGTCATTCGGCACTTCTTACCCCATATGTGGGGCAAGAAGTTCCACATAATGGGGTAAAAAGTACCAATACTAATATATTACGTTTGAACTATTTTCAGAGATAAAAATAGGTACATACTAGAAAGTTTTTTTCTTATAAAGTGGGTTTTTATTATTAAGAGGGTTTTGGTAACAAAATTATAATAGAAATATTTCAGTTTTGACAGAAAATTAAATTATTAATGTTTTCTTAACCTAAGACAAACTTTGAAAAGAAGAAACAAAACTAGCACTATATCGTGCTCGAGAACAAATAAGAATACTCTTTCCTCTTACACTTGATATTTTAAGTCATTTTGACCTTAATAAAAAATTAAATCAGTCTTCCAATAATGAATGATTATAACGAATTTGAAAAAATATTTGTTATAAAAGATAATTAAGCGATAAAATCATTCGTCATCATTATTACAGTAATATAGACGCGTCGAATAAGCCTAACTTCATCGAAATCGGAGATGAAAGTCGCATTCTGAATAATTTACCTGTCTCTCTGCGTAACGAACACCACTAATGCTAACTCTATAACGAGTCGATAATCGAAAGTAATCGGTAACGTTTCATACTGTTGACTATTGGTCAACTTCACTGATAAGATTATCGACTTAGGATTATCGACTTGTTATAGAATCAACATTAACGAATACAGAGCAACCATGGCACTTTTACCCCAACAACCGTGACACTTTTTACCCCAACAAGTCACGTAAACTTTGCGGGATTATTATTAAAAAACTATAATAGAAATAACATTTCTAATAATCACACTGTTAAAACAAGAGAATAAGATTCATAAATACACTTATTTAATCTATCTAGGTGCAAAAATGTTCCCTTCAGACCAAAATAACTGCGGCGCTAATATCTCACTTTTGGCTCTCAAACACATGGGCACATCCGTGCAAGTTTTCTGACGGTTATTAGGCAGTAACGAACTGTGTGACATAAGATTCTTACTCTTAGTTAACGAACTGTTTGGCGGAATTTTCTAGTGAATGCCTTATTACCGAGATACAAGGGGTGGATCTTTTTCCCCGGGGACTTTAACTCCCCGGTCTACCCTACATACGTTTATACATACGTTTATACATACGTTCATACACACGTTTATACATACATACGTCTATACATACGTTCGTATATTACAAAGGAAGGGAAAGGAAAAGAAATTTAAAACGTATTAAAAAAAAAATCACATATTTTGTTTCAAACTTGATACATTTCTTTTTGGCGTTGCGACCACCAATTGTATATTTTAAATACATTTTGTAACGCACAATTCTTAATATGTTTTACAAATCGCATAGTATTGGTAACATCTACATTATGTAAAGTATCTGTATCTTTGTAATTAGCATTCAAGGTCTCAGTGGTCAAGTTGTCGCTATCGAGTACATCGTTCAGCCATTCGCGTTTTTCATGTCCTTTAACGTATACGAGAGTCTTATTGTCGTCATATTCTTCCGCACCAATTACAGCCATTGTAATTAGGCGTTTCACCATGCTGTACGGTTTCGTCCCGTCCTCCCATTGCAATCCATGGTGATAAGCACTCAGCCAGGAAGCGCAATAATTTTCTGATTTTGTCAAGAAACTCCATGGCATGGAACATGTAAAAATGTAATGAGAGAGAATGGCTCCTCTTCTTAATATCGCCACTTCCTTCACGACAAATTTCTTTCCAATGATATATCCTTGCAAATTCACAAACGTTGGCATAATCATGGTGAACGACTTTTCGAGACTGTGCTCGATCGTATCATTGCCGGATTCGTATCTTATAGTTTGTAAAATCATAATTTGTCTGCATTTGTATTGAAAGTGACCCGATTAAGGTCGAGATGTTTGTAATGGATTGCTCAATTGTTATTAGTATTAATTATTTAACTTTTGAACGGAAATGTTAAAAAACATTCGTACATGCGTTCATTCGTACATACAATATGTACGTGTGTACCTACCCGTAAGAACTTAATGTGCATACATACATTTTCAATTTAATTTAATTTTTTCAAATTAATTGTGTTTTATTTGTGTATTATTTACAAAATACCAAAAAAAGAGGACGAGAAAAATTAAGTGCACCGGTGCACTTAATTTTTCTCGTTTAACTCTAAAGTCGTCATCTTTTTTCTGGTATTTTGTAAATAATATACAAATAAAACACAATTAATTTGAAAAAATTAAATTAAATTGAATATGTATGTATGCACATTAAGTACTTACGGGTACGTACACACGTACATATTGTATGTACGAATGAACGCACGTACGAATGTTTCTTAACATTTCCGTTCAAAAGTTAAATAATTAATACTAATAACAATTGAGCAATCCATTACAAACATCTCGACCTTAATCGGGTCACTTTCAATACAAATGCAGACAAATTATGATTTTACAAACTATAAGATACGAATCCGGCAATGAT
>NW_017296609.1:4462-7388 GCF_001594075.2 Trachymyrmex cornetzi | reverse complement strand
GTATAAGTGAAGAAATTAAATAATTTTTTTACGCCAAAAGTTGTATTATCAGGAAATTCAGTATTGTAAGTACTTTTCACAAAATTTATGATAAATCTTTTATTATAGAATGTGAATAGTTCGCGCTTTAAATAATATTGAAAACCAACAACTGGTGAGTGAACATTGTTTTTCAAGGGGACACATATATGAACACACAATTATAATATAACATTTCATAATACTATTAATACTCCTATAGTTCTAGCCATGACTGCGTTTCAAGATTGGAGATGACTTTATTTCACAGTTTATAGAATTGTTTAGTGTACTTGTATAAATTCATACTGAAATATTTAAGTAATAAGATCAATTTTGATCGATTATAGGATTTCATTTACCTAACTGATGGAATTAAAATTTATTTATCTAATTATAAAAATTTTTTTATACGGTTTATAGCATATACATATGCATACATACACCATTTCTTGGCAAAGTTTATTTATAAGAATGTCAAATCAGGAACAAAAATCTTTTATAAATAAAATTAATATTTCCTGTAATTAAGGTAATTAAATTTTATAAGATACATGTAAAACAAAAAAATGTAAAGCATAAAAAAGGGCTAAATTAATAATGTATTATTGTATGGGAATGTATTTAGAAACGGTACAGCTAATGTCACGAATTTACCGTTGCATCAGTAGAAAGTTTATGATTGATCACAATAATGAGACAGAACCATATTGCAACCATTTAATTAATCCTATTATAATAATAAATTACTGTCTTTATTAAACAATAATTTGATATTGTAGCAGTGAACATAGACCGTGCAAACGTTCAAAGAAATAAAGTATTTATTTTTATCTAAGAGATCAGTTGACTAATAATGTTGGTCCTTTATACCTTTAAAAAGATATATAACATAACGTTTTTAACATTAAAGATATGCGAGTAACGAATTCTTTGCAATTAGGATAACTTAGATACCGGCGGTGTACGTCTGTATGGAAACATATTATTCGTTATATAACATTACTCTAAAAAACTAACACTATGTTTGTAAAGATACGTAAAAAATTCCACATTGAATACACTGCCTAAACTCATTTTTGAAAAGAGAATGGGAACAGACAGACTTTATTGTCGTTGACGCCGATTCCTTAGATATAAAAGAAGATTCGATATTGTCAAAGAGCATTTTTATATATGTGTCATTGCATAGTTTAATGTAGGCTTGATGGCAATTATACTGAAAATTAACTCACATATTTGTAAAGATAATTAAAAATTCCACATTGAATATACCGTTCGAAAGAAAAAAAAACGAATAAAAAATGAAAAAATAAAAATAAATGATAATATATAAAAATAATGAACTAGAAAACACATGATGGTAGAGAGCTCTCATATACATAAATATATCAGTCGCTCAGTGAATATTTACCGCCGCAGTTATTGCATCATAAAATGTCTGTGAGGATATTATACTTTAAACGTTAAACAAGAGAATTGTACGTTTACGTTACTCTGTGTGAAATTGATGAACAATATTGCACGCCGATGGTGCATTTGAGTCGTAGTATGAAGAACTTGGATTTCGAAACGTGCTTTCTCGCAGTAATACATAATGTATCAAGCATGAGACATAGCAGATATGTGAAGATATCAATGTGTGTGATTCCAAGTTTGATGATTTCGTAACTTTGATTATTCCTACATGTCATTGTACGATTCATGACGTTACTGATGGAACATACAGCGAAGCTCATCCTTCACATAGACATTGTGGAACATATATCACTTCAATGTCATAAAATGTAATTATGATATCTATATTAAAGTAAAATCGCACGCACATAGAGGCGAAATTGAAATAACTCTTGATGCGAAAATAATAATTTTCAACGATAACTTGGATATGTTGCTGGAAAATGTGAAAGGGTAAGCACTAATTAGAGAGACTTGTGACGACATTACTGATTCAGTCAGTTGGTTCACTATATACGCTGAGGATTCAGTGGAATGCGAAGCTTCTGAAAATTTGTGGTGGGGATCACTATTTAAAAAAAGAGACTTATGATACATAAGTCTTATTACATAAGTCGTTCTGTTGATCGCTCCTACATAGAGCAGATTGCTTTTACTGTATCAGATACAACCCTTGAAAACGTCTCATTCTATGAACTATTACGTTCCAATTCAATAGGATGAGGCATGCGAGAGACAGTAAGTTCATTCAAGTTTTATAAATTTTTTTGATACGTTACGTATTTTTTCTATACATATTTTCTTTTTTCAACATCCCATCTTCTCATACATCTTCGAAACCTCGCTACATACCTTACATTTTGATGAGGAGATATGCATCAACATTGACAGCGTACAAGTTCCTGAACATTGGAATCGTCGTGGGGCCTACGTCTCACGTACAAATTGAAATCAGTGACAATCGAGGCAACCGCATGATCCTGCCTCATGGTACGTGGAAGTCGTTCATCGAGAGACGTGCAGATATTGTGCGATTAATGCAGACAACAATCTCATTATGATCATCGTCATCATTATTGATTCAAGATCCGAATGTGGAACATGTTAAAATAGGTAATATGAATAACATAAAAAATTAATCAATGTGTGTATCAATGCCAATCGAGTCTAAACACTAGGTGTAGTTGTGTGTCAAATTCTTTATTGTATTAGAATATATACGTTTCGATCCTTGTATCGGATCCTTATCAATATTTCTTAATTATTACGTTACATCAATGTGCTCCCTAGAACAATGATATAATTTCTCACATACTAACATTATATCATTGTTCTAGGGAGCACATTGATGTAACGTAATAATTAAGAAATATTGATAAGGATCCGATACAAGGATCGAAACGTATATATTCTAATACAATAAAGAATTTGACACACAACTACACCTAGT
>NW_017296609.1:3656-3881 GCF_001594075.2 Trachymyrmex cornetzi | reverse complement strand
GAATCATACAAGCATTAAGATCCAGCTAGACCGTGTAAGGCTTCGATTCTATAGTTTGTGTTATCACATGTACGGTCCTATAATATATTATATTATAAAAAATTAATATTATATGGTACATGCTTGTACATGAAACCAACAACTATGCTCTTCTTATTTAACCTTAAGCAATGTGTCGAGCATGTATTCTTTGAACAAGGGAAGTTTCACAACTGTCCGGAACCG
>NW_017296609.1:0-649 GCF_001594075.2 Trachymyrmex cornetzi | reverse complement strand
TATAATTTTTTACATGTATGTGTATTTGGATTTTGTAAATATATAATATTTTTAAGATATATATATATATATATTAATCCTGTGTTATTATTTCTTTGACATTTAATTTCTTCCTTGAATAAAAATTAAAAACAATTTTTAAAAAATAAATTTTTTAAAAATTGTTGAATTTAAAATTATATTGAATTGTTGGAAAATGTCACGTCTGAAGAATTTGTGATATGTAATGAGATAAAATCGGTCACGATTTCATTCATTTTTTTTAAAAGTCACGTATCTCGTATCAGAATCGTGATATACTTTTCAAAAATATGTCACGATTCTGATACGAGATACGTGACTTTGAGAAAGTTATATCTTATCTCATTATAAAAAATTCTTCAGACGTGACATTTTTCAACAATTCAATGCACTTTCGATTATAAGATAAGTAAAGCGTGTTCAAAATAAATGATAACGAAAGATATGATATAAAGCTACGCGTACATTCAAGATATGTATAAATGGACAATATAAGAATATTCACGGAACAGTTTTACATTCAGTCAGTGTAGTAGTTTTGTCATAATTATATCTGTGCAATTTATTAAATTGTTTTTATTATATATTACGATTTAAAGCCAAGTTTAATCTTTGGAAATGATTATCA
>NW_017296608.1:47870-48937 GCF_001594075.2 Trachymyrmex cornetzi | reverse complement strand
CGATCTGTAAATGCGCGGTGCTTCTCCGGCTTAAATATTCAGTTTCTAACTCATCTCTTAACTATTCGTAAGTAGAGATATTTCGATTTTCTAAAGCTTTCATCGCCTTCCCCTTAAGTTTTACTCATAATACGGCCTCTAGTAGAGTGGACTCATCCGCTGGGTGAATATGTCTCATTACATATTTACATGCTTTTAGAAATTCTTGTACGCGGTTTCTTGAAGTGCCATCGATTTCGGGGACCATATTACGTGCTTCCTTCAAAGTTAAGAAATGTAGTGATCCTCTGGATGGGCCTGGAATTCCTCCCGTTTCGCGGTACGTGTGATCTAACGGGAGATCCGAATTATCTTCTATTGTCCGCAGTGTTCTGCTGCGATCTACTGCGGTTAGATCGGTGGAATCCCGGTTAGCGAGTGGTACTCTTAGTTCTTGAAGTGTGTATAAGATCTCGAGTAATAAAGGATTCTCGGCTGGTTAGAATCTTACTCTCCTACTATGTCTATTTCCTTCGCTGCCGCGATTTTGTGGGTTAAGTAAATCTTGCGTGTCCTCTTCGCCTTCGGATAGAATACTTTCAGGGACAGAATGTTCTCTGAGTGGAGTGCGCGTCGTCATGTCACGGCTGTTTTTATTTGTCTCGTCTGAATTATTTGAACTTTCGTCGCGTATTGTCAGCGCGCGGTCGCGTTCGTTACTTGTGGTTCCCGCGTGTCGTACGTCTGTCGGTATTACTCTTGCGCTGTTTGCGTCTGGTATTATTAAGCTAAAATCAATTAGTTCTAGCGGAAATTCGCGATCAGTTACGTAAGTGGGTAGGCTTCCTTCGCTTCCTACCGATTGGCTCGAAGTGCTATTTGTATTATCGCGGATTTCCCTACTCACGTTGCTCGTTGTGCTTAACGACAAGTCGGTATTCGCTCGCTCGGCGGTTTCTATTTGTAACCTAGGGTTACGCGGGTCGGTACTCGGCTTGTCTCTGGTTTCGGACATTCACGGTCTTATCGCATGAATCTGATACGACTTACATTAGTAGAATCGCTCGCATCATGATTGCGCTGCTCGG
>NW_017296608.1:43217-43809 GCF_001594075.2 Trachymyrmex cornetzi | reverse complement strand
CGCCGAAGGAACTTGAGCGATATCTAGCAAACAGTGTAATCGAGTACAATCGCACGCCTCATCAGCGTTACAATCAGAACAACTGTGGGCAGCTTTGTCTACAGTTTCTACTATCGGTTGATTAGTAATTTAAGGATGGCTATTGCGCTGTTTGACTCAGTGCTCGTTCAAACATGTCGCTGACGTTTACGTTGACTGGCAAGAGTAGCGTCCTCGCCTTAAGCTACTTTCCGGCGGTAGATTTGGGTGACGGTGATTACAAGCTCGGCCTGACGGACTTTGAAACGTACTATACACTAGCTAATGTAACTTCGACAAACAACAAGTTTTACTATGACAACAAGGAAATTGTCATTCCTGATGGATCGTATGAACTGCGCGATATCGAGCGGTATCTGAAGCGTGAAATTTTACGTTCTCACGATGCAAAGGGTAAGGAGAATGAAGAGTTCCCGCTGGTGATTCGCGCCAACAAAAATATGATGAGAAGTGAGATCAAATGCGCCTATCGGATAAATTTTACAAAACCTCGCAACATTGGCTCGCTGCTGGGATTTTCGTCGAATCGCGTGCTGGAGCCGCGACAGTGGCA
>NW_017296608.1:41188-41830 GCF_001594075.2 Trachymyrmex cornetzi | reverse complement strand
AACTTCGAGACGCTGCTCAACGTACTATCGTTTATCGAGAAAGGACCTTTTGCAGTCATTGATTGCTCGCGACAAAACGAATCCGTCAAGAGCGCCACTGTGGACGTACGCATAGAATTTGACTGCAAGGAGAATGTGCCCGCCAATACTACCGCCTATTGTCTCATCATACACGATCGTGTAATCGAATACTGTCCGTTGTCCAACGTAGTGCGCAAAATCATGTAAATTGCAACGTCAGCAAGTATCCCGAATATAAAAGAATAGAAAACCAAGGTGAGGTGCAGTCTCGAAAAATTGCTCGTCATGGTCATATCAACGTTTGTGGATCTACAAGGATTCATCGTTAACAAGAAATTTATCGTGAAGGAAGTAGCGGTGCTGAGAGGGGGAACCATTCTCACATACTATATTTTTTCACATCCTATGCCATGGCATTTTCTGACGAGATTCGACAAATCTTGCGCTTCCTGGTTGAGTACTTATCACCATGGATTGCGGTGGGATGACGGGATGGTCCCTTACAGCATGGTGAGACGTTTAATTACGGAAGCTGTATTAGAAGAGGATGAAACTGTCGTATATGTCAAGGGACACGAAAAACGAGGATGACTAGCTGATATGCTCCACACTGATGATATC
>NW_017296608.1:40483-40687 GCF_001594075.2 Trachymyrmex cornetzi | reverse complement strand
TAGCAGTTTGATAGCTGTTTATAGCTGTTAAATATCAGTCTGATAGCTGTTTGATGGCGGTTTGATATAAGTCTAATTGCGCTTCAATGCGAAGAGCTAAGAATAAGAAACTATATTCTATTAGAGTATACTTTTAGAAAAAAACTTCAAATTATTTTGCTATAAACCGTACATATATATATAAATCTTTGCCTGCCAAATGTA
>NW_017296608.1:37903-38440 GCF_001594075.2 Trachymyrmex cornetzi | reverse complement strand
TCGCGCCTCTTAGGACTCTCAGCATACCGCGACTCGAACTGAACGCTATCGTATTGCTGAGTCGATTGATTAAGTGTGTTCGGACCCTAAGTTCGCCCTCCGCGTCAGTGTTCGGCTGATCAGATTCGGCGGTCGCTCTAGCATGGCTACGCCAGCACCCCGCGAAGTGGCAAACGTTCGTAGCCAATCGCGTGTCCGAGGTGCAACGTACCCTGCCGGAGGCGCGTTGGAATCATGTGTCTTCTAAAGACAACCCCGCTGACTGCGCATCACGCGGCCTGTCGGCTGAAGAACTGTCCTCTCATCCCCTGTGATGGACAAGGCCGAGGTGGCTCGCCCGGTCGTCTACGTCGTGGCCGACCAACGACCACTCTCTTTCTCTTGATAGTGGTACCAATCCACAAGTCTACGACGAGGCTCGCGCTCACGTCGTCCTCCACGTTGAGAGTGAGGACGAGTGGGAACTGATTCGCAAATTCTCAACGTGGACTCGATTAATCCGAGTCACGGCTTACGTACGACGCTTCATTTCTCGAG
>NW_017296608.1:37489-37734 GCF_001594075.2 Trachymyrmex cornetzi | reverse complement strand
TCCGTTCGTGGATGAGAACGCCTTACTCCGTCTTGGCGGGCGGTTGCAGAACGCCGCTCTTCGCTACGACAAGCAGCACCCGATAGAAGCCTGCTTGAACTCGCGTCCGATTGCTGCTCTCAGCGACGACCCCAGCGACATATTCGCGCTCACGCCCGGACACTTCTTGATATGGCGACCGATAATCGCGGTTCCGGAAGAGTTCGTGCTCGAGATCAACCCGGACCGCCTTTCCCACTGGCAGG
>NW_017296608.1:34825-35079 GCF_001594075.2 Trachymyrmex cornetzi | reverse complement strand
CCCTTCGAGCCGGTAGGAAGCACGAGTCCGCCGCCGACAAGTCCGCACAGTGACGGACAAAATGTCACGTCACAATATCAAGTTTAATTATATACCTACTTTGTAAAACGTTAACGACTGTACTCATTGCAATTCCAGTTTAATTCTGTTCGTTCTATTACTTTAGGCTTTTGTCGCGTCGGCTATCTTATTCGCGGAACAAGCGAAACCGACCGATGGATTGTATTTTGCCCCTACTTCTAGAGCGAGTTAAG
>NW_017296608.1:30797-34295 GCF_001594075.2 Trachymyrmex cornetzi | reverse complement strand
AAAAATAAATCGTCTTAATTGTCGTTAACGGGGGAACCAGATAGAAGGCTCCCGCCGCCGGCAACAGTTCTACTTTTTACTGATCAATTAAATTCCGATGGTATTGTAATTTTTAATCGTCTTTCATAAAAATAGTTAAAAAAATTATTTTATTTAGAAAGCCGTATCTGGTTATAATAAGAAAATGAATAAGAAAGTATAATATTGTAGTATGTACACGGAGAAAATTTTCTTTTAAAATTTACCCTGAAAATATGGTGATTGTGGTACAATACAATATTTTAAAGATTTTTACCATGCACTTCAGTAAAATTGATCAATCTTATTTTATACTTTATTGTAGTTTTATTAATGAATGAAAGAGATTTATATTAAAATTCTTCGAAATACAATGTTGTCCTATGATTGTCATATTTTTAGGGTAAATTCTAAGAAAAAATTCTTTCCATGTATACAAATGTGTAGGTATACTTGAAAATAATGATTGAAAATTGATGTGAAATTTACTTGAATGAAAAGAATATTTAAACTAATAAGGGAAGTGTCCGATTTTTTATTCTCTATGAAATATATTGTGTGTGTGTTAACAACTTCAATAAATATTCAGTTGAATACAGGCCATACTAAATATTTATTAGATATAAAAATATATTTATTTGATACAAGAAATGTTAATTTGATTTAACAAATATTTACTGTAAATATTTAGTTGGTTGAACTAAATATTTATTAAAATTGATTATATTTTTTTCTCTATGTGCCCTTTCTCCTTATTCATCTCTGTATATTACTTCCTTATAATATCTTCAGATTAATCTCTTAAAGTTATATTCAGTTTTACGCTTTAATATCTTATTTATTTTCTAAACGTACTTAATGAAAAATTAAAATAATGAAAAATTTTTTAATGATTATACACAATAAATGTATATATTTTGTATCGTTCATAATAATGATACTCGATGAAAAAATGTTTTAACATAATGACTTCTTACACCATGAACATTTTACTATTAGTTGTGGTATTGCGGGGATGACAATTGATTATGTTATTAAATAAATATTTATTTACTGTAAGTAAATATTTAGTTGGCAGTATTGAACTAAATATTTATTAAAATTGACTATATTTTTTTTTCAGTGTGCCCATATGCGTAAATAATTGTCGTTGGAACAATAAAATACAAAAATCAACGAATAGAGAAATGGATATGATTGATGTTTGTAACATTACAAATTATAATTTATGTCAAGAGTTATAATAATCATTTTATTAATCATTTTATTTTATTATTTCTCGTTAAAGTATGTACAACTTTTTCATTCATCTCTGTATATTACTTCTTTATACTCGCAAATATATACACTTATAAAGCTTGAAACTTCTTTATTTAATTAGCGCGTTTGTTAAAACTGGACAGGGTCCCATTATTATTTCAGATTTAACACCTGTAGGAAAACATATTACTACTATAATTATACCAAAAGACACTACGGGGAAAATACAACCATTAGACGTCTACGGATTTAGAATTTGGGAAAATTTTGCTAAAAGATTTTCACATATTGTTTTATTATTGGAAAGTAATAAAATTACAATCATTGATACATAATCAATTGTCATCCCCGCAATATCACTAGTATTCGTGGTTTAAAAATGTGGTTATATAAATTTAACAAAACTTCAACAACATATGATATCGAAAGTTTCAGTAATATAGCTGTAGTAAAATGTTCATGGTGTAAGAAGTCATTATGTTTAAAACAATGTACAGAGATGAATGAAAGTTTGACTCCCTATAGAAAAAAAGTTTGACTCACTATAGAATTAAAATATCAATTTTAATAAATATTTAGTTCAATATAACTTTAAGAGAATAATCTAAAGATATTATCAGGAAATAATGTACAGATATGAATAAAAAAGTTTGACTCACTTTAACGAGAAATAATAAAATAAAATGATTAATAAAATGATTATTATAACTCTTAACATAAATTATATTTGTAATGTTACAAACATCAATCATGTCCATTTCTCTATTCGTTAATTTTTGTATTTTATTGTTCCAACGACAATTACTTACGCATATGGGCACACTGAGTAAAAAATATAGTCAATTTTAATAAATATTTAGTTCAATACTGCCAACTAAATATTTACTTACAGTAAATAAATATTTATTTAATAACATAATCAATTGTCATCCCTGCGATATCACAACTAATAGTAAAATGTTCATGGTGTAAGAAGTCATTATGTTTAAAACATTTTTTCATCGAGAATCATTATTATGAACGGTACAAAATATATACATTTATTGTGTATAATCATTAAAAAATTTTTCATTATTAAGTACGTTTAGAAAATAAATAAGATATTAAAGCGTAAAACTGAATATAACTTTAAGAGAATAATCTGAAGATAATATAAGGAAGTAATGTACAGAGATGAATAAGGAGAAAGGGCACATAGAGAAAAAAATATAATCAATTTTAATAAATATTTAGTTCAACTAACTAAATATTTACTTACAGTAAATATTTGTTAAATTAAATTAACATTTCTTGTATCAAATAAATATATTTTTATATCTAATAAATATTTAGTTTGGCATATATTCAACTAATTATTTATTAAAATTGACTATATTTGTTTTCAGTGCATGAATAGCGTATTTATGGAAGCGTTAATAATTAATTCGTAACAAAATAATAAACTATTTTTATGCTTCCGACAATATTCACTTCGAATCTTAGATTTTCGTGTTTAACAACATATTTCATAGAGAATAAAAAAATCGGGCCCTTCCCTTATTAGTTTAATTATTCTTTTCATTCAAGTAAATTTCACATCAATTTCTTATTCATTTTCTTATTATAACCAGATATGGCTTTCTAAATAAAATAATTTTTTTTAACTATTTTTATGAAAGACGGTGAGGCTTAAAAATTACAATACCATCGGAATTTAATCAATCAGTAAAAAGTAGAATATTGTATAATTTAATGATTAATTGACACTCGATTTTTGTCTACAAAGTATATCAATTTCGATCACAGTATGCGGATGATTCAACAATTCAATTATTTATATTAATCACATTATTATATTATAATCGACAACGTTCTAATAATATTTCTTTTTACTGTAACTACTCTTCTATATACTTTCTACTTATTTTATATGTTTCTTTTTACATCACCCAACCGTATGAAGCCGCGGTCAAAAAAGACGCCCTTCAATTGCTATTGCATCTGTCAAATGAATCATACAATTATACACAAACAGAAAATACCCCAATTTTGACAGATGCAATAATCGACAAAATAAACTTCGACACCCGACATCCTTGCGCCCGGCCGCGCTCATGTGCGCTCACGCGCTTCGCGCGTGCACAAATGCCGAATCGACTTTTTATTTATCTTTTGACATACTTGTCATCTATTTCACATTTGCAGTATGTATTTAAAATAAACGGATTATATAGTCCGAAA
>NW_017296608.1:30196-30612 GCF_001594075.2 Trachymyrmex cornetzi | reverse complement strand
TATATGTTCAGAACACTAAAACAAGCTTATTCTGTAAGTTTCAGAAAAATCTAAAGAAAATGGATTTTTCGGAGAACGTCCTTAATTGACACTCTCGATTTTTGTCTACAAAGTATATCAATTTCGATCACAGTATGCGGATGATTCAACAATTCAATTATTTGTATTAATCACATTATTATATTATAATCGACAACGTTCTAATATATTAATATTTCTTTTTACTGTAACTACTCTTCTATATACTTTCTACTTATTTTATATGTTTCTTTTTACATCACCCAACCGTATGAAGCCGCGGTCAAAAAAGACGCCCTTCAATTGCTATTGCATCTGTCAAATGAATCATACAATTATACACAAACAGAAAATACCCCAATTTTGACAGATGCAATAATCGACAAAATAAACTTCGA
>NW_017296608.1:26889-28764 GCF_001594075.2 Trachymyrmex cornetzi | reverse complement strand
CAACGAATGAGGCGCGATTCGTAAAGGGACTCTAGGAAAGAAAAAAAAAGAAAATGGGGAGAAAAACAAAAAAAAATAATTTTGACAAAAAAAACTATTTAATTCCAACTTGCGGTTGTCCTTACGCTTTAAAGGACAACCGCAAGTTGGAATTAAATAGTTTCTTTTGTCAAAAAGAAGGAACTAATCGGTACAATTTATACGAAAGAATAATATGCTTGCTGGTGCCGGTGTAACATTCGCTGAGTTAGGTGAAGCCGACTATGGAAAGAGAAGATGCAAAAGAAGGTTTACTAAATTGCGCTTTCGATTTGCGGTTTAACGACGTAATGTACGGTGTTCACAATATTTTAAAATTGTCTATAAGTCAACGGCCGAGGGTACTATTCGCAATTCCGCGTTATTCGGATGTCGAAGTGCACACTGAACTCACTTTGACGGAGGACCGTGACTTTCCTGAATTTTCCTCCTCCTGACGAGGGGTCGACTACCGCGTATGGTCCCTGTAGAATTCGCCTTGGAGATCCTGGGGCGGAGTAGCAACCATAGGGAACGGAAGGCTCACACGCGAACAAATAAAAAAAAAAGAAAAAGAGAAAAAAACACGAAAATCGCCCTTTATCGCGAAATCTCGATTATTTGCCTAATAATTTTTCAATATTGAATTTTTACCCGTCTGAACTATGCCTACTGATATGCGATCGTACGATTTGACTAAAGCGATTCGAGAAAATTTGCAGAACTCTGACTCTAATGAAAATTCTCTCACTGAATTCTTTCCTCCGATAATTCGTACAGAACTTTTTCCTCTAGTAATTCGTACCGAACTCTAATTCTGCTGAAAATTCGCACTGAACTCTCCGGGACCATTCGGGTCGCCGTTTATATAATGTTACAAGAGGTGATGCTGAGTGGCAAAGGGGGTTGACCCGTCAACATCTATACTTGTTTGCGAAAATTGTTCTAGAATGTTGTATCGTTTTACTTTTCGTTAATTTAATCGTCTTAGAACATGGAATTCGAGGGATGAGATATTGATAGGGCCCCCTTGGGAGCTCCGCCCTTGGGCTGCATCGTTTACAGTTGCGGGCGCACACTTGCTTATAGCAAACAGCGGTCGCTCGTTTTTATAAGTAGTTTTACTTATCGAGCCCTTGCTCTTTGTTCTCTATCGCAACGGCTTTTACACTATTTGTTTAGTACCTTTTCTGGTACTTGCCGATGAAGATGTGCATTTTGCGCTTTCTCATTTGGTGCTAATTTAGTGTTAAGTCATGTGGTGGTGCAGATTGCGGTGACTGCACCATTGCGTTTTGAATTAGTTGCATTTGAAGTTTGTGCATCTAATTCGTGCGTTAACGGCGATGCTTCTTTAGCTAGTTCTTTACTCTTTAGGAGAAGGACGTCCGCTACGTCCTTTCCTGTTATTTTTTTATTGGAATTCATGGGTCTTATCCTGATTTTTAGCTTCTACTTTAATCGTGTCACGCATGTGCACGGCGTTCGAGATTGCGGGCGCTCGGGATCACGGGTCGTTGGCGTGATCGCGTTTCGCGCGTGAGCCGTCTTTTCGCGGCGAGCAGCGTTACCATGGTAACGTTTTGACGTTACGACTCGTGACGTTCGCTGATCCTAGCGAACAGCGGCGGACGTTACAATCACGCAGCGTACACACTTCCTTTTTTTCTTACTACCGTTTTCTCACTCATTCTTGTCATGTATTCAACGTACGACTTGTACAATATTTCAGTTTGTCCCAGACAATGCGAAGAACCACACACTCAAAAAAAGATAATCTAATTGTAAAGTGAAATTTCCGGTAACCTCATATTCTAAGCAGAAACTTTTACAGAAAGAGTATTCCTCTTCCAATGC
>NW_017296608.1:24456-26743 GCF_001594075.2 Trachymyrmex cornetzi | reverse complement strand
AACTGTAAGAATATTGTGCTTAGCATATTTTTCTCTCGATTTCAGAAGATTCCTCTTGAGGCCGTATATAAGAATAAAATCCTCTAAAATTTAGCGGTTTCTGCTAATATTAAAATTATTTCTTTTTGGGTGCAATGTCAAGTAAGTATTACAATTTATAATCCGTTAATACTGTAGTAATACATTAGAAAGTGATCTACGTGTACTTTGAGTAACTGTAATCATTCGATGGACAGCATTGATTAGTTACATATATCGATTCGACTTCGTTAGCGACGCATGCTGTTCTTCTCTTGCCGCGCAACTTTATATAAAACGGCATGCACGTAGTTTATAAACATATATATTGGGTATGGGAATAAGTTTCCGCCCACTGTAGAAAGATGTCGTTAGTAGCATTACTTGTGTGTTTGATAGAACGGCAACACATGTGTTTGAAAGGTTTGTGTTCAAACTTTTGAGCCCAATAGTTGGCATTCGTTCGAAGCGTAAAAAGGAGTAACTTCTTTTGCGTTGAAGATGTCGGAATTTATTCCAAAAAAGCAACATTTGCGGGAAGTTTTACTCCATTATTTTATTTTAAAGAAAAGTGCTGCAGAATCGCATCGTTGGCTCGTAAATGTTTACGGTGAACATGCTCCATCGAAAACCAGTTGTAAAGAATGGTTTCGGCGATTCAACAGTGGTGATTTTGACGTGCGTGATAAAGAACGCGAAGGTGTACCGAAAAAATTTGAAGATGCAGAATTGCAAGCATTACTCGAAGAAGATTCATGTTTATCGCTCGATAGGTTGTCAAAAGAGTTAAATGTTAATAGATCCACTGTTGGAAAACGTCTACACGCAATGGGAATGGTGTAAAAAGAAGGAAATTGGGTGCCATACAAATTGAAAGATAGAAACATGGAAAGACGTTTAGTCATCTGCGAGATGCTTCGTCAACGACAACAAAGGAAGGGTTTTCTATATCGTATCGTAACTGGCGATGAAAAATGGATCTACTACGAGAACCCTAAACGCTTGAAAGCATGGATGATGCCTGGTGAACCAGGTTCATCAACGCCAAAACGAAATATCCATGCTTCGAAGATTATGTTATGCATCTGGTGGGATCAGAAAGGTGTTATATGTATATTATGAGCTGCTCAAACCGTCCGAAATCATCACTGGCGATCGTTATCGACTACAACTGACACGTTTAAATCAAGCTTTGAAAGAAAAACGACCGGAATGGGACAATAGGCACAACAAGCTGATTCTGTTACATGACAACGCTAGGCCACACGTTGCAAAACCGGTCAAGAGACACTTGGTAGGAGTAAAGTGGGAAATTCTGCTCCACCCGCCGTATTCACCGGACATTGCTCCTTCAGATTTCCATTTGTTCCGATCCATGCAGTCGGCCCTTTCTGGAGAACAATTCAATTGTTATGAAGATATCAAAAAATGACTTGATGAATGGATCGCTTCAAAAAAACCAAATTTTTTTCATTCGAGGAATCTGTTTATTACCGGAAAAGTGGGAGAAAGTTGTCGCTTCCGAAGGAGCATACTTTGAATAAACTCACTTATATAGATTTGTTTAAATGAACACATCTTTTTCTTTTCAAAAAGGACGGAAACTTATTCCCATGCCTAATATATATATACATATAAATACATACATAACATGTTACATACATACATACATGAATAATATTTTATTATATACAACTTTCAAATACAGAACCTATGGAAGAGGAAACAAACACTAATAAATTGTTGCAACAGTTGCTGCTGCAACAACAGCAGATGATGCAGTTGTTGTAGCAGCAACTGCAGTAACAACAACAGCCGCAGCAACAACAGTCGCAGCAACAACAGCCGCAGCAACAACTGCAGTCGTAGCAACAGCCGCAGCAACAACAAAATAATAAATTATTTATATAATATTAACCCGGAAAAATGGCCATTGAATGCTCCGGATAAGAGACTTGTAATATCTTTCATTTCATTAATCTTTTAAATATTTCAGTAAATCGAGGACAAGGACGCGGTCGAAGTCATGCCGGTACGCCCGACGTTTCCTAAACGCGTAAGTTAATTTTTTGTTCAATTAAATCAGTCAAATTACAAATTATTGTAGTAAATATCTTAATTGATACTACATTAATTTAAAATATACATAGTTTATTTTACTTTCATTGTAACTGTTGTTTTACATACCATATGTTTAAACTTTATTGACTTCAAAGTATTACATATTAAATTCAATATAATTCGAACAAATTAAATTTTACCATTTTAT
>NW_017296608.1:24023-24253 GCF_001594075.2 Trachymyrmex cornetzi | reverse complement strand
AATAATGAATATTAATCTAATGGTATGTATTATTTGTACGAACGATTTGATATCAACAACTGTGGCGCCAAGTTAAATTCTACTATCAGAATGAAAAAAAACTGAAGTGATACTATCTTTATTTATTATTCACTTAATCCAAATAGTACTATCTTTAATTTTTATACAATGAAATCTAAGTATACGTATACTTATTGAAGAATCTTCCTATTCCAATCCAAATGGTTTAA
>NW_017296608.1:23113-23325 GCF_001594075.2 Trachymyrmex cornetzi | reverse complement strand
AGTACAATTTAAAATTCGAATGGTAATTAATAAAAATAAATTATAAAAGTAATTGTATATAATTTAAAAGTAACAATAACAATATAATTGTAATATAATAAATGTAATAATAAATTCTCTTTCATAATGCATATCTTACAAGTCTAAATTTATTTTTCTTTGTTTTAAACTTAATAGCATTCACAACGATCATAATTTACACGACTCTATAA
>NW_017296608.1:20636-22070 GCF_001594075.2 Trachymyrmex cornetzi | reverse complement strand
ATATAATTTTAAAATTCCATAGAGAAAAATTTTTATACACATGATACATATCATTAGAGTTAAGTAAACAATAAAAAAAAGATTGAGTTTTACTTTTTAATTTGGTAGAATTTAATTAATATGATAATCAATTATACGAATATGATACATATCATTAGAGTTAAATAAACCATTTTTTCTTTAGGAGGAATAAAATGATAAAATTTAATTTGTTCGAATTATATTGAATTTAACTTGGCGCCATTTGTTGATATCAAATCTTTTATACAAATGATACATATCATTAGTTCTACTAAACAGCAAACGTGATTAGTTATCAGTTTCACGGCCGATTAAGCAATTGACGTTGGTGAAACTGGCCCCAATGGTGATTCTTTACGAGAAGCACCATTTGGGCCAGTTTCACCAACGCTTAGCGCTTTTTTTACCTTTTTTTTAAAAAGGTAAATTTATATATAATTTTAAAATTCCATAGAGAGAACCTTTTATACACATTATACATATCATTAGAGTTAAGCAAATAATAAAAAATTATAAATCACAAGTATAAATTACAGACGTTTCAACATCATCATTGTGTTTGCTTCTAATGTATTAACCATATTCTAGATATATTAAGAAACTTTACTTTATTTCATTGGGACGATTACTACATCTAGAATATGTTATTCCTACATTTAAAGAGGACGCAATAATGATGTCGTAACGTCTGTAATTTATACTATAGATTTATAATATATGACACTTATTTCACAAAGGAACATCTTGTGTTGGCTCACATTGACAATTTTTCCTTAACTTATTTGTTAAATATTGAAAAGAAAAAGCCTTCGATTTATTAATACCTTATAAACCATAAAAGGTCGTCGATGAACCACAGCACAATCATCACCAATGTCACTGCGATCAATTTGTTTCGGATTAATAAAAAATTCTCTAACTTTTCTCCTTCCTTTCCGTTGCCTATAAATTTAAGACGATGTTCACCATGAGAAATTATAACAGAAATCAATTCAGGAAGAATTACCAATGTGACCCAACACAAAATGTTTTTTGAGAAATAATTATCATATTATAAATCATAAGTATATATTACAGACGTTTCGACATCATTATTGTGTTTGCTTCAAATGTATAAACCATATTCTAGATATAGTAAGCAAGTGTACTTTATTTCATTGGGACGCTTACTACATCTAGAATTTAAAGAGGACACAATAATAATGTCGAAACGTCTGTAATTTATACTCTAGATTTATAATATATGACAGTTATTTTACAAAAGAACATGTGGTGTTGGCTCACATTGACAATTTTTCCTTAACTTATTTGTTAAATATTGAAAGAAAAAAGCCTTCGATTTATTAATACCTTATAAATTGTAACGATGCACCCCTAACTGCATCGTCCCCGGCAATACTAACTCGCCGGATG
>NW_017296608.1:18688-20053 GCF_001594075.2 Trachymyrmex cornetzi | reverse complement strand
GTGCCGTATCACGAGCGCACGCAGAAAGCGCACCTTTCGGAGCGCCGTATCGCTCCTCGCCTTGCGACACGAGATTCGCACGGCGAATCGTGCCCGCCGCACATACACACTCGCATTACACACACACACACACACCGTACACGCACAACGACACCGCCTTTGTAAACACGACACACATACACATACACATACACGCATTCATACTCTGTACATAAATACGGAAAATATATCTTTCTTTTACATCGATCCAAGCCGCGTTTCATTGCGATATTACCGCCTTGTCTCTCTCCTCCTGGCCGAGCCTCTTTGCGACCCTGGCCGCAGCCCGTGACCGACGAGCTACGTCCGCGCAAAGTCAGGTTGTTTCAAAATCATAAAAGGTCGTCGATGAACCACAGCACAATCATCACCAATGTCACAGCGATCAATTTATTGCGGATTAATAAAAAATAATCTTTCTCCTTCCTTTTCGTTGCCTGTAAATTTAAGACGATGTTCACCATGATGAGAAATTATAACAAATCAATTCAGGAAGAATTACCAAGGTGAGCCAACATAAAATTTTTTTTGCGAAGTAATAACTGTCATATATTATAAATCACGAGTATAAATTACAGACGTTTTGACATCATCGTTGTGTTTGCTTCAAATGTACAAACCATATTCTAGATATAGTAAGCAAGTTTACTTTATTCCATTGGGACGAAACGTCTGTAATTTATACTCTAGATTTATAATATATGACAGTTATTTCACAAAGGAACATCTTGTGTTGGCTCACATTGACAATCTTTCATTAACTTATTTGTTAAATATTGAAAGAAGCCTTCGATTTATTATTACCGTATAAATCATAAAAGGTCGTCGGTGCATCACAGCACAATCATCACCAGTGTCATTGCTAGGGCCCAGATGTTCGGGCGCGAACCCGGGTCGCGCGCGAAGCACCACTTTGTGCTAGTAAGTCGAACGGTCGTTGAAATAAGATGGCTCATTTTAGCGACCGTTCGACTCACTAGCACGCGGTGGTGCTCCGGGCGCGACCCGGGATCGCGCCCGAACATCCGGGCCCTAGTCATTGCGATCAATTTGTTTCGGATTAATAAGAAATTCTCTAACCTTTGTCCTTCCTTTTCGTTGCCTGTAAATTTAAGACAATAATGTTCACCATGATAAGAATAAGAAATTATAACAGAAATCAATTAAGGAAAAATGATCAATGTGACCCAACACAAAATGTTTTTTGCGAAATAATAACTGTCATAAATTATAAATCATAAGTATAAATTACAGACGTTTCGACATTATTATTGTGTTTGCTTCAAATCTATAAACCATATTCTAGATATAGTAAGCAAGTTTACT
>NW_017296608.1:2932-18626 GCF_001594075.2 Trachymyrmex cornetzi | reverse complement strand
CGCGCGCGGAGCACCACTGCGTGCTAGTGAGTCGAACGGTCGTTGAAATAAGATGGCTCATTTTAGCGACCGTTCGACTCACTAGCACGCAGTGGTGCCCCGCACGCGACCCGGGATCGCGCCCGAATTTATTAATACCTTATAAATCATAAAAGGTCGTCGATGAACCACAGCACAATCATCACCAATGTCACTGCGATCAATTTGTTTCGGATTAATAAAAACTTTCTCCTTCCTTTTCGTTGCCTATAAATTTAAGACGATGTTCACCATGAGAAATTATAACAGAAATCAATTCAGGAAGAATTACCAATGTAACCCAACACAAAATGTTTTTTGCGATATAATTATCATATTATATATCATAAGTATATATATTACAGACGTTTCGACATCATTATTGTGTTTGCTTCAAATGTATAAACTATATTCTAGATATAGTAAGCAACTTTACTTTATTTCATTGGGACGCTTACTATATCTAGAATATGTTATTCCTACATTTAATAATGATGTCGAAACGTCTGTAATTTATGCTCATGATTTATAAAGAAAATTACTTACGTGTCCTCTACTATCTATGCCATCGATGTGACAGTTTTCCTAACCTAATCATCAGCCACAGATCAGCCTCAGCCACAGAACACATGTGTGATGTGACCATGTACATTGCCAGCGCCATATTTGCCTCTAGCGCCGAAAAATCGAAAAGGACAAATCCCCCACCCCATAGCCTTGTCGACGACGACGACGACGTTTCTTAAATGAAAAGTTTCAATTTCGGATTTTGCATCATTTTACATCGCAATATATCTGCTCGTAGAGCACATAGAGAAAAAACAAAAACACTTTCATTATATATTCCGACCGGATGCCATCGATTGAGCACACTTAGAACTCAATCGGGACAGTCGTTATTGAGATCCCATAATCGCCGTCTGGAATTCTTGATAGATTCGCGTATAGTATCCACGGCAGTGTCGCTGCGCTTGGCTTAGCGCCGAGGCACTACCAGTGTCTCCAGATACCTATTTTTTAAATGCTTTTGATTATTTTATTAATTAAGATTAATAATCAAAGGATTTAAGATTGTAGAATTTAAAATACGTTATATCGTATATAACTGATCACGTCAAAACACTCGTTTAATTCATCCACGATTCGTCTTTAATTATTGCACACAAAGTTTCCTGATTGTAATAACATGAATGTTGTTCATTGATTATACTAATATTCAATCTGATGTTCTGATATTACAGTACGTGAATCTTTTAATTTTTTAATATTAGCCATATGTTCTTTAATCCTCGTTTTCACTTTCCTTTTTGTTTGACCAAAAAGTCACAATCGAAACAGCTTATTTTATATACATATACAACATCACTTTGCTCCATTTTCTCTAATTTATCTTTACCTAATTATCCAAAATCAATTATATACGATATAAATTGTTTTATTTTAACCACGTATTGACTCTTAGTTGTTTAAGTAGTACTATTACTCTCTCTCTCTCTCTTTTTATTTAACATTAACTTAATTTCAAATATTATGGAGATAATATTTAATGTTGGACTTTTATTTTATATATATAGAATCCAAGGAGAGATAAATACAGGTATAGACGGACGAGAAAGCGGGGAAAGGGGAAGAGGCGAAAGGGGAAGAGGCGGAAGAGGAAGAGAAGAAAAAAAATTACGATTTATAAACATTACATGTAATAAATAAATGAAGATCTAAAATATTTTTGAAACTATTTTATTTCTATATTCCATCCATCGAAAGTTTGCTGGAAGCAGGCCGCCATGTTCTTTTTCAGAGTCATTAATAAATTGGTACTCTGGAATTACAAGCAATTATTTGTCATTGTACGGGCTAGTATAAATCTCAATAAACGACTTTTATATTTTGTGCACTAAGAGTAACATATCGAACTTATTTTCTAGAATGAAATTGTAATCTGCTTTACTTGTATGTATGTATATTCGTTTTGAACTTGCACCCTCAATAATATATGAGTTAGTTTTTCATGATAATATATTTTCCGAGTCATTAACAAATTGGTACTCTGGAATTACAAACAATTATTTTTCATTGTACGGACCAGTATAAATCTCAAATCAAATCTCAACAAACAACTTCTATATTTTGTGTACTAAAAATAATGTATCGCATTTATTTTCTAGAATAACATATGAGTTACTTTTCATGATAATATATTGTATTAAATTTAGATAATATACATTTTATGCATGTTCACTTTGAACTGGCACTTTTATTAATATATCAATTACTTTCCGTGGTTATATATGTTAGATTTTAAAGTTTGAAACATTAGAGGATACACTTTAGGGGTGACGGAGCGAAAAAGAAAGGAGTAGCGGGGGTGGGTGGCGGGGGAGAAATAGGATACTCCAATAAATGACCATCGGACACTTTCAATAGGCGACCGTAGACCATTGAAAAGCTATTACAATTGAAATGGACAATTCACCTCCGATGACCCTGGCCCTCCTACATATTAATATTGTCAAGATTACGACTCTGAGTGACCATCGGACACTTTCAGCAGGCGAGACCGAGAGAAGACCAAAGGGGATGAGAGAAGACGAATGAAAGACGAATGAGAGATAGGGCGAAAAAGAGAGGATTATTGGGGGTGGATGGCGGAAGGAAGGGGATACTCCAAAACCCTGACTCATACATTGTCAAGATTACGACTCTGAGTGACCATCGGACACTTTCAGTAGGCGAGAGTGAGATGAGAGAGGACGAAAGAAAGTGAGATAGGGCCAAAAAAAGAGAGAATTAGTGGGGGCAGGTGGCGGGGAAAGAAGAGGATATACTTTCAACTGGCAATCGGTGCTCATTGAGAAGCTATTAAAATTAAAATGAACAATTTATCTCCGATGACCATGACCCTCACACATATATTAACATTGTCAAGATCACAACCCTGAGTGACCATCGGTCACTTTCAACAAGCGAGGAGGTGACCAAAGCGTCACCTGAAAGAGGACGAAATAGAGTGAGATAGGGCGAAAAATGGGGTGCTGATGGGGGTGGGTGGGTGGTGGGAGGTGGGGGAGGGAGAGGGGATGGAGTGGGTAAAAGTTGGTGAAGGTGTGAGTGAAGGGTGAGAAACAAGAAAAGTGCATGTGACTGCGGACAGAGAAAAAATTGCGGACAGAGAAGAAGGAGACGTTACTGAATTTTTCATGAAAATCATCACTTTTTGGTCGCTTGTATATCCAGAATGGCTTGACCGATTTTTATTTTTTTTGTCTCAAATTACTTGTGGCGATGCCGTCTTCAGGATATGTTACGTCCGATTCAAAATTTTTTATATTATGATTTCTGTACCCCTGAAGAATGGACTTTGGTGGTGCGGGATAAGAGACTTGTAGTATCTCTGATTTTTGAACATGGCCGGAGCCCGCATCTCCTGATACTGATCATTAATATCCGAATCTTTAATGATTTGCGTGAGGAAAGCCTTACGATTTAAAACGGCTTGATCATTATTTTCTTTCTTGTGCTGTACAGTGCACCTCAAGAGTGCCTCAGCCATCTCGTCTATTTCATCACTGTCGCTTTCGTTATCAACGATCCAATATTCTGTTTCTTGCAACTTATCATTTCTAAGTTCGTCAGACGATTCTGGAAGACGATTTTCCGAGTAGTGGAGATTATATCTTTCAACCATTGTAAAGCCTTATACACTTTATTAATATTCACCAAATTTTCTCAAACAACTTTAGACCTTTTGGGTATACCTCGAACGAGGATGTGCAACTCATGATTCAAATTTATAAGATCTTCCGGAGGACATAGCTTATCCAATGTTTCATGTAAAGGAAGAGGCAAATGAAATGTTCTATCTTTTTCTTTGTAAATCATTTGTCTGCGGCATATGTTTGTTGGAAACAGCACGCATCGTTTGCACTACTTGGAAGCTGTTCACTCTCCTGATTAATATTTTTTCATAATCATTGAAATCCGATAAAACATCTGGTAATGGTATACGGAAAGATTATTCAAAATACAAGCAAAAGGCAACACGCCTCTGTAAAATTTGCTCAAACAAAGCTTACAAATGAATCCAGTATCGGTATTGTGTTCTGTTACGTAGGCCATCAGGTCTTTCCAAAAAGGTCCGTCCACAGTTTTCTTCAACTTATTAAGCTTAGAAATTCAAACTAACATCCGTTAAATTTCTTGGATAACATCTTGCTTTATTCTTTACAATATTGGAAATTTCAAGCAATTTATCCATATTGACGAATCTCAAAGCTGAAAACAATTGACGAAACTTGTTATTAATTTGTAGACATTTCTTCGAATATTCCTCACGAAAGGAAAATGAGGCGATAAAGTGCTTATCGTTGCAATGTATGACTTGCAAAGATTAGGATTTGCATAGCATTCCGGAGGATGTCCTAATCTGGCACTTGTATGTGAAACAGAACAATTTCTGAGCCGCGCCATGAATTTAGGATTCATTATCTTTTTCAAAGTACCACCTCCGAACTGTTCCAAAAATTCAACAAATTTATCCATGGAAATATCACTTATGTGGCATTTATTCTCATCGCAGTGCTACATTTTTATTTTTTTACCATTGTTATCTATTAACGGCAAAACATTAATCACTGCGTGAGGAGAGTATTGCCTTGTTATAAGTGGTTGCTCAAAGTTTTTCCTTTGCTCGTAAGCAGTATCATAAAAGTACGCTTCGGAAAACGAAGTATGTTTGGATGAGCCACAAAGAGCTCTAATTCGATCGCTTTTTGAATATTTCAAAATCTTACATACAAATACTCTCATTGAATCGCAGTAGCTCAGCTTCAGCAGCATTCTTTAAATACGAAAACGCTTTTCTTGCTGCACTGATGTACGATTTTTTTGCTATTACGTACCACTTGAACATCCGTTCGGCTTCCAATCAAGCACATACCGGCGTTTTCTTAATTTTCCTCGACATCAGTCGAATATATAATTCTGAGCGTTTTGGAAAGTTGAAACACTTTTGCCAAGACAGAACTGTATTGAATTTTTCCTTCAATCTCTTGATCGTCTTGCATCTTTGTACGATAGACTTCTCGCCATGTTTTACGTAGCAATTTTTGTTGTACAATTTTTTTGAGTTGGGATGTTTTTGTCTGAATTTTCGTTGGCGATCTCTTTCATAAACAGCATTTTTCAAATAATATTTTCTTTTCATATACCGTTTATTTTCTAAATCTTTTTGATATTCGTACTGCTTTCTTTTACGCATCCTCTCAGGATCTTCTTTGTATGTATCACCCTCTGACGTTTTGTTTCGGGATCTTTTTCGTACTGATCGCGCACCCTCTGACGTTTTGTTTTAGGATCTTTTTCGTACTGATCGCGCACCTTCTGACAATTTGTTTCAGGATATTTTTCGTACTAATCGCGCACCCTCTGACGTTGTGTTTCAGGATATTTTTTGTACTGATCGCGCAACCTCTGACGTTTTGTTTCATGATCTTTTTTGTACTGATCGTCCTCTGACGTTGTGTTTCAGGATATTTTTTGTACTGATCGCGCAACCTCTGACGTTTTGTTTCAGGATCTTTTTTGTACTGATCGCACACCCTCTGACGCTTTGTTTCATGATCTTTTTTGTACTGATCACGAACCTTATGACACTTTATTTCAGAATTCATAAGATATTTTTCTCTATGAGCAAAAGCATCTTTTTCTATTCGTTTCGGACGCTGTTCTTCACTTTCCTTGCTACGTGCAACCATTTTTCTCAGTGGATCCGCCTCTCGTTTTTTCAATGTCTCCAACGGCAATAGCGTTAATGGAGCAGTTGAATTATACACGTACGGAAAATAAGTTATTGTTTGTTTTGCAAATTTGCGGACAAATGAGGTCCTAACAAAGATCGATCATATGTCACGATGCAAGGATTTATGCCGAACAGAATCGATGTAGCAATTGCAATCGCCACAATTATAACCGTCACCTTGCGACTGAACTGTTGGAAATACTATTGGATTGTTCTGAAAGTCATGAAAAGGAAATAATCTGTCCACAAAAACTCGAATTTCTTCATTCAAATTTTGTATATTTGCTTTACGACTACCTTCATGAGAATCATATATAATAACAGTTTTTGTATCGTAATGGCAAGCACCCCAATGTTCGCTACCGAAATCACTGTGCAGTATTTGCAAATGTTTCTTCTTCGAATTATCGAGTGGAACAATCCGATCTGGAAATATTGTCAACCATACAGGTCGAGGTGCGTAATCAGAATTTCTTTCAAGTAGCGCATGGAAACTATCTATCATCGTTTCCGTCAACCATTCTTCGGAAGCTAAAATGTTTTTTTCCGTATTACCATAATAGAACTTATGACACTGACGATCCATTTTAATTGACGTTTGGGGCAGCCTTCTAGTGATTTATTAGCCTACAAGTAAAATTTGTTTAATTGTAAGCGCCTAGAGCAAGCCGAAATTCAGTGCTATTGGCAACCGATGCTTTAATTCAGCGCAATTGGCAACCGATGGTTTCATTCAGCGCTATTGGCAGCCGCTTATATTTTCAACGCTTACAGCAGTTTTTATACAACGCCTGAGCAGCCGATAAATTTCTTTAATTTTCCGAATCTGCAAAAAAAATGTTACATACATTATAAAAGAAATATTGCCGAAAGTAAAGGAGTGTTGCCGAATGTGTACCACTTAACCTATTTTCTATTATAATTTCCATTTGGCACTGTTTCGTATTTAGATATTTTTCCTGCCGTATTTCTCTAATAATTGTTAAACGTAAATGCAAATGACATCAAACTAAAATTAACTTACACATATTTTTACTACATATATTTTTACAGTTGACATTTATATTGATATAAATCATTAGTTTTTTTTATCGTCAGTTTAGTCTTATCTTTTAATGGTACGATTTAGGGAACTTGATGAATTTTGTAAAAGCAATAAATACTCTACAAAAAATTAATAATAAAATTGGATGATCGCGTCGTTATCAGCTACATAAAGATTAAAAATTAGTATCAAATCCATGAAACAAGACGTAGGCTATTATATGTTTGTCTATATTACTCATTTCTCATATATTTTTATATTATTGTTACTACATATTGCCTATATTAAGTAACTAATAATATAAAATATTGATGAGGTACCATTTAGTCGATCAGTACGCATTCGACAACTGTCCCCTACGCTTATAAAAAAATTGAAATGACATGCTTCTTCTGTACAGTATTTTTGGAGAATGTCTGAAGTTGGCACATCGTCTGTCGGCACCGCAAGTTTTGATGCAAGTTCCATTGGCATCCGCAATAATTCTATAGTTCTTGATAGGTTTTAGAAAGAGTTTCGTCGATGTAGCTTAAAAAGTATATCACTTGAAAATTGGAGGTGCTATCTTCCCGTGGCAGTTGAAAGAAGTCTGAAATGATCAAAATTGGCCATGTATGGACACCTTTAAAACCTACGCAGTTGTCATTTTGAAAGTCCGTACATTCATGGAAAAATGCTTTGGTAGTATATTCTTATAGCAGTTTATAATCCAACTTGTGTTAAATGTAAACACACCATTACTTTTGAAATCTATCATCGTTTATTAAAAACAATAACTTTCTTTGCAGAACGTTTAAACGATCTATTTTATTATTTTTGGAAGGTTTTCCAAGTTTTCCTGGATAAATAAGCATTTTTCCATGAATATACGGACTTTGAAAATGACAACTGCATAGGTTTTGAAGGTGTCCATTCAGGGACAATTTTGGCCATTTGTAGACTTCCTCCTTTTCAAATGCTATTTTTTGTAATTAAATAAAAAATTCGAAAAAAACCAATTTAAAGGAAGTACTTCTTAACAGCCAGTTCCAACCGACTTTTTGCTATTTTCCAACAGTTCTGCAATAGTTCCGACGATTTGTGCATGTTTCGCCAGAACTATAGCAGAACTATTGGAAAATGAGATTGAAATATTGTGTAAAAATATTTATTTAAAGACCGGAACTCCGACTCGTTGGAACTATTGCAGAACTATTGAATTGTAAAACCTATCAGGAACTATCAGGAGACGCGGTAGTGTTTCCGGCCATGTTAAAAAAAAAGTGAAACGACATAAAGACACTACAAGTTTCTTATCCTGAGCCACCAAAGTCCATTCTTTGGGGGTACAGAACTACCAAAATATAAAAAATTTAGAATCGCACGGAACATATCCTGAAGGTGACATCGCCACGAGTAATTTGAGCCAAAAAAAATAAAAATTGGTCAAGTCATTCTGGACATGCAAGCAGTCAAAAAGTGATGATTTTCATGAAAAATTCAGTAACGGCTCCTTCTTATTCTTCTTCTCTGTCCGCAGTCACATGCACCTCTATTCTCTCTCACCTTTCACTCACACCTCCCCCATCTTCGACCAACTCCACCCCCGCGCCTTATCCCTTCACCTTCTTCACCATACACCCCACCACCCTTCCTCCCATTTATCACCCTATCTCACTTTTCTTCCTCCTCTCTTACCTCCTTTGGTCATCTCTCACCCTCGCCTTCTGAAAGTGTCCGATAGTCACTCAGGGTTGTGACCTTAACATTGTGAGTGAAGATCGTACGAATTTTGGGATAACTTCGTAACGCGTGATGGGTGACTGCTACAATCTTCCGAAGGTTGTTCGATGTGATGACCTTTGTAATGTGTGGGAGGGTCAAGGTCATCGGAGGTCAACTGTCCATTTTAATTTTAATATCTTTCCATTGGGCAATGGTCGCCTACTGAAAGTGTCCGATGGTCACTCAGGGTCGTGACCTTGACATTGTGAGTCAGGGTCGTATTAATTTTTTTGGATAACTTTGTAACGCATGATGGGTGACTGCTACAACCTTCTGAAGGTTGTTCGGTGTGATGACCTTCGTAAAGTGTGAGAGGGTCAAGGTCATCGGAGGTGAATTGTCCATTTTTATTTTAATATCTTCTTAATGAGCAACAGTCGCCTGCCGAAAGTGTCCGATGGTCACTCAGGGTCGTGACCTTGACAATATATGTCAAGATCAACATTGTCGGAGTTGAATTCCCTACTGCTGCAACCTTCCGAAGGTTATTCAGTGTGATTTCCTTCATAATGTATGGGAGGGTCAATATCATCTGAGGTAAATTTTAATTTTAATATCTTTTTAAGGGGGATTTCACCTTTGCCGACCGTAAAATTAGCTGAATTTCATGAATTTTTTAAAGAAAATTTGTTACATACAGAACAATATGTCGTTTTGCATGAAATTGTGTGTCATATCCCAACTCACGTTTCTTCGCAATCTTGAGACGCAGTATAAATTTGTGGGAGCGCGATCGCGGAGCGGGGCGCGCGTGGTGAAGCCTTGACTTCGGAGGATTTGTTTTGACATGTTTTTATCTATAAGGCAGGCTGCTGTCACCAGTGCCTTCATTACAGGCACAAAATGTTATAAAGAATTGATTTTATTTTAAAATCATTATGATTTAATATTATTGAGGTCCTCGTGTACCTTGTAGAGAAAAATTATAGAGAGTTTAGAGGAATCGTCAGATTATAAAGCGCCAATTGTACATTGATATGCACGTAATTTCATGGAGACTTTATAATCGCTCTTTCGGCAGCTGTGATTGCGTCATCACTCTATCTAACGCTCTCTTGTTTCTCCGTGGAAAGGAACAGGAAGGTTTAATGATTTTATCGTCCGTTTATACGGTTTTAGAATATTTATGTTTATTTTACACGTGTTGTTGGTTATTATTCTAGGTTTATTTGTAATTATTAGCGGTCTCGTGGTCTTCCGCATGGGGGCTATATAAGAGGGGGATCACGACGATGTAGGTTGCGTTACAGGGCCCTGGGTTCTCTGAGCAGTTTCTTGGCAGGACTCGGAGGATTCTGGTGGACTGGTTGAGGTGACGACAGTTTTAGTTTCTCGCGCCTCGCCTTTAGGAATAGTCGGTTCTGTGGTGGCAGCGTTTTTGCCCAAATAATCTGCGGGGTCGAAGTTCCCGCTGGCCTGCAAGGCCCGTTTCAATGTCCTCAGATGGACGCGCAAGCCCCCTCGCTTCTCCCTAGGTCGCTACACTTTTGACATCTACCGAAATTAACGTATTTTAATAGTGATGGGAGTGTGGAGGCCTCGACGCTGTTAAAAGGCGCTCGTTTGAGTTCCACAGGATGCTTCTAGTCTATCGACGCTCTGAGAAAAGCGCACGTCAAGGCTGGAGAAGAGGAATGGCTTTTCGACGCCTAGGGAGGCGCACGTCTAAGCCGGAGTTCGGTTTTTGAAAAGATGGAGTTCGCTTAGCGTTCAACGTAAGCTCTCGGTGTTCTTACCGTAATCTTTTAGGAAGGAAAAATGAGGTGCTGAACTGTTTGCTTGTTGTTTGCCCGTCTTGGGCCGCGGAGAGAATGTCATTTTTTGAGCGGCTGCGGCTCGATTTCCTTGACAAGACATACGGTTCTATTGTCAGGATGACTATGTGCTCGGGTGCGTGGACGGTTCTCTCGGATTTCTGCTAGACCGTCGTGCGCAAGAAGGAACGGGTCGAGTGGGAGCGTCTGGCCCTGGAGAGGCAAAGGGCCTTTCTGGAGTTTGACGACAACCATGTGTAAAAATGTGTATATAATGTACATTATCAAAGGTGCCAGTTCAAAGTGAACATACATCAAGTGTATCCTCCAAAATGTAAACTTTTAAAAATAAATGATTATTTGATAATATATTACCATAAAAAGTATTTCGTATATTATCAAAGGTGCCAGTTCAAAATGAACATACATATAAAGTGTATCCTGAAAAATGTAAACCTTTAAAAATTTAAATGATTATCTGATGATACATTACAATGACAAGTAATTGATATATTATTAAAGGTGCCATTTCAAAATTAACATACATCAAGTGTATCCTCAAAATATCAATCTTTAAATATGTAAATGTGATTATCTAACGATATATATTACCATGACAAGTAACTGATATATTATTGAAAATGCCAGTTCAAAGTGAACATACATAAAGTGTAAATATATCTAAATTTAATTAATATATTCTCATGAAAAGTAACTCGTATGTTTAGGATCGTGTTTAATTTAATAAAATATATGATTCTAACTTTAAGTAGTGTAGTGGACTATGGAGGTGGGAGCGTATACTCCACGACTTGGGTGCACCCTGATGAAATACCGGATAGACGTTTCCTAGATGTGGTCAATGTGGTCTTACGGAAGTGCTGAATAGGGGGAGTTTTTTTAGTAAGTAGGCGATGATGTCCGTTGTCCTTTTTTATAGGAGCACGCAGACTCATCGAATCTTGCACAATCAGGAGATCGGCTCCTGGGTGTCTTCCCCTCATCGGTTAGGTTCTCTTTTGGTAGTATCCTAGATGAGAGGCTATGTGAAGATTTTTCTCCTCCTCCCAAACAAAAAAAAAATAAAGTATATTCATACAATATTACAAATTCATTCTGTTGCATTCGAAATAAATATTGAAGGTCGTTTTAAAATAAGAGAGACGAAGAAAATATGGTTGCGTTTACACGAGAGTGGGCGACAGAGGGGTCCAGTCTTTATTTGAAATATATTTATAGCATATTAAGAATTCATTCTGTTAGAGGCTTTTAGTTTAGTTGTTTTACGCGCGCAGTTGTTGATTCGCGCTACCGCGAGGGCGCGCAATATCCTCTGACTATCGATGTTGGTATCGATTGCGAACAAGCTAAGGAGATTATTATTATATATATGGCGGACGCACGCGCTAGGCATCAGAGAGAGGAAAAACACACGTCTGTACAAAGTTGTGAAAATAAATAAGGAACGTTTCGCTTCAGTGTACGAGAATTGTACCTACATATTGCGGCTTCGATCTATTTCCATTTCCTTCCACCACTCGCCCCATACCCACATACATAACACATTCTGTTACAATTGAAATAAATATGTAATGTATGGTCAATATTTATTACAATTATAACAGTTACATATACTATTAAGTATGATATCTAAGTATATGATATATATTTATATGTTTATATGTACTGTTACGTCCTGACGACTCCACGATTCTTTTCTTTCGTGAAGAGAACTTATTTCTCAAATGCGAATCACTCGCAATTCCATGCATGCAATCCCTAAGATATCAGAGAGTCTATTAGAGAGTCAATAGCGTGACCGATCGAAGATCGATTCTTAACAAAGGAATAATTAATATCACCAAATAACTGCAAATACTGAATGTGTTAATTATCACACGTGCACGCCTAGTGGCAGTATGACTCATAGAAATATGTGTAATCACTTCTATTTTTGGAAAAGCTTTCCAAATAATTCCAACAAAAAATCATTAGTCACTCCTATATTTCGAAACAATAACACTCAAAACAGGGTGAATCACCATCGAATCAAAGTCCAAAGTCCGAAAAAACAGCGTACCTTATGTATGGTATATAAGAGCCCTTCGCGAGAACAGTGTAGAGCAGTCGAATATTAACTTAGTCACTTACGAGACGAAGTGCTGCCCGATACATTAACATTTGTGCGGAGTTCTCGCGGTCAAATTCGTACCATCACCTTGCGGTCCAATTCCACCAACCTGTCTAAGGGAAGCTCTGAGAGAAGCCAACTCCGACCGCTGATCCTGCGACGACTCCTCCCACAAGGACTCGTTAGTCTCTCTCTCTCTCCGTCAAAACCGTGAGTAACTAATTCTTCTGTGGGGATCTAAAATTCACTAACACCCCTTTTTGCAATCACCTAAGACTCACCTTTCTGCAACTATTTACAATTCTCTGTCGTGCTCTTCCCCTTTTCTTCTTTCACACCTCTTCCTTTTTTCTCCCGCTTTCTCTTTCTACAGTTACTCGAAGCGAAATAACGCTCTCGAGTAATTTCCATCTCTCTCTCTGGTCTTCTTCCTTCTGCGATAACTCGAAGCGAGACACCGCTTTGAGTATCTCCCATATCTTTCTTTTCTTGCGAACTCGCGAAGCGTCAACCCGCTTTGAATAGTTCGATTTTTCCTTCTTTCCGCGATATCTCGAAGCAAAATTACGCTGCGAGTAACTGGCATCTCCCTCTTTCCGTGCGAACTCGCGAAGCGTTGAAATCGCTTCAAATAGTTCGCGATCCCTTTCTTTCTATAATCACTCGAAGCGACCAAAACACTTCAGTAATTCCTCTCCCTCCCCATAACCATACACACACACACAACCATATAATAAAACATAGATATACTCACATGTCAATTAGCTATGCGATTAAATAAAAGGATAATACAATGCAATTTATAATGTACCAAATATTGTAATGTATAAATTGTTAGATTATATTAAATATTAGTTGTAAATCAAATTGAATCACCCTTCATTCTCTAACCCTTCCGACTCATTCCATCACCTCGAAGATCGTACGGGTCCTATTCCTGGTTATAAGGATTAAGTTCCTTGACCAAAAATAAGGACCAACGTTGGCACTGTCTTGGGCGGCGTAACAGCGCTTCGTATTTGCGTTTACCCGCACCAAAGACTCGCACAAGTGCTTCCGAGTTGTGGCACGCGTCCACGGAGCGATAAGCCACAAAAAGCGGTATAAGTTGCGCCATTCCTTGGCCCCCTCCTAATTCCTTCTTTCCACTAAGATAAAAATACCTTTGAGGCCTGGACGTAATAGTACCATGTGTTTCAATTTTTTCTAACTGTATTGCATGACAATACCTTTATTTTAGACCGTATATGTGAGAAACACAATCAATACTAGAAATTTAAAATGCCTATTACGATCGAAGCTGGATCTTCGTTGCTTAAATAATTCAATCTTGAATTACTAATATATACTATATATGTACTTGCATATATACCATATTGTAGTCTTTTTCAAACTGCGCGCCGAATTATTTTTCCGGACAAAATAAACGCAATTGAAACTGCTCTAGTAATCGCGAAATAAATTGACAAGCAATTTAATAATTTGATGCTACTATCAAGCATCATATATCAAAAAGATGTTAATATGTTAAAAACTCTTAATAAATTTACGGTGGTCTAATGGCTTAGGACGCTTATACGAAATACAAGAGATCCGGGTTCAAGTCCCGGCCGAGGTAATATTTTTAGCAATAAATTTATTAAGATTTTTTAACATATTAACATCTTTATGATATATGATGCTTGATGGTAGCATCAAATTATTAAATTGCTTGTCAATTTAATTCGCGATTACTAGAGTAGTTTTAATTGCGTTTATTTAGTCCGGAAAAATAATTCGGCGCGCAGGTTGAAAAAGACTATAATATGGTATATATGCAAGTATATATATAGTATATATTAGTAATTCAAGATTGAATTATTAAAGCACCGAAGATCTAGCTCCGACCGTAATAGGCATTTTAAATTTCTAGTATTGATTGCATTGTATGAATTGTAGCTTATAAAAGGTTACGTGACAAGAATCGAAAATATATACAATTGTAATACTTGCATTACTAGAAAGCTGCCCCGTATATCTGTACTCGGAAAATATATCCCAAAAAAATCATTATAATGAAAAGGTCAGGCCATGTTAGAAAATGTAAACAAATCTTCAAAAATGTAAATCTTTAAAAATTGAAATAATTATCTAACAATATATTCTACCATGAAAAGTAACTGTATATATTATTAAGTATAAAATCTACGTTTATCATACATATTTATAGGTTTATATGTACCATATGTTCAATTTTTTCTAACTGTATTGCATTATTTGTAGCTTATAAAAGGTTACGTGACAAGAATCGAAAATATATACATTTGTGATACTTGCATTACTAGAAAGCTGCAGCATATATTTGTACTCCGAAAAGTATGCGATGTAGCCCAAAAATATCATTACAACGAAAAGATCAGGCCATGTTAAAAAATGTAAGCAAATCATCAAAAATATAAACTTTTAAAAATTGAAATTATTACGTAACAATATACAGGGTGTCCGAAAAATGTGGAAACGGTCGAATATCTCGAGAAATATACATCGGATCAGAAATCTGAAAATATACGTATTCAATGTTTTCAAAAAAGCTATCATTTGACATCTAACATGACCCCCCACCCGCTGTGGGTGAAAGAGAGGGTAAGTTTAAAATTTTTAATGGGAACCCCCATTTTTTATTGCAGATTTCGCTTCTTCAGAAAAAGTTACATAAATTTTACCAACATTTTTACAAACATTTTTTTGATGACAGATGGCGCTGTAATCAGCGAAATTAAAAAATGAGTCTAAAACGTTTAAAATATCTCAAGAAACACTCAACAGAGCATATTCTCACCCTGGAGGTGGATGGGCGGGTAATTTTTCGATTTTAATTTTTTCTTTTTCTGTCAAAGCCATTATGCCCAATTACAACGACAGACAGAATACTGAATAAAAAAGATGGAAATTTTTAAGCAAATATTGAGAAGAAAACGGAAGAAATATTAAACAATTAGTTAGAAGAACTTAAACTGGTATAAATACATACACATATGCAATATTAAAAAAATAAGTATCTATTTCCAATACAAATTTTGCTTGGAAACATACATACATATGTATGTACATATTTTTAAAAAATCGAGTGTCACGAGTGCGGTATTGCACAAGTGACAATTGCGCCACGAAACGTGCCAAAACGATACTCTAACAATTTACGAAAT
>NW_017296608.1:0-2556 GCF_001594075.2 Trachymyrmex cornetzi | reverse complement strand
GAGTCCTTTGTGGATCCCGAACCGTGCCGTACAGCGGCACAACATTTGGTGGCAGCGGTGGGATTCACTAAGCTGGCCCAGGATCCGGGACGGCGACGACAGCAGTAACCTGCAAATAAGGGGAATCAATTAAAAACGATGAAGAAGCAGCCCACAGAGGAGAAGCAGAAGCCAGATACCCTTTCCCAGCGAGCACCCGGTATAGCAGCTAACGACCAGGACGCAGATAGCAGCGTAACCCGAGAGGCGCAACCGACAACGATGACTCAGCGAACAGCGGACTACAGGCAACATGCTATTAACTGCGTTAATGTAAGTCCGAAAAAGCTATTTGTAACGGATAAATGTCCCGAAGCGAAAATAATCGCGACCGAACGAACGTACCGATTTCCTCGCAAGTTTACAGCGAGCCTATATCGAGGCGTACGAGGATTAGCCAAATTAGTCCCGTGCGTATGGTCGCCGAGGCCGTAAGAGATATACGCGATAACGTGCGACGCGTGTTAGAACCACGATATTCGAGTAGTAGCGAATCCGATTCGGAATTACATCCTAGCCTTACGATCGAGAGAGTATTTCCGGTCGTAAATTCCGACTATAGTCTGTTAGCCGACACCAGGAGTGAGCACGGAGAACCCTCGTTAATATCATACGAGAGCAACTTATTTGAAAGCATACGCACTCACTCCGCACCAGGAAATATGGCAACGCATCAACCGTCGATCTCCCGCGAAAACGGTAACGTCGCGAACACGAACGATCAATCAATAGCAACCGCGGAGATAGAAGTCGAAATAGGTCGTCTCCGGAATATCACAGGCGAAAGCGCGCGCCTACCCCTTCCATCTAGGCAAGAACAGATATTAGACAGAGTGTTAGAAGCAATTACGGGACTGCAAGATAGAATAAGTAGAATAGAAATTGCAAACTACGATCGCGAAAATTTCCGACTATCACGACTCGACGATCAGCACAGAACATTGAACGTAACGTACGGGCGAACAATAAATGACGTACGAGAACTGCGAGACCGCCCAACGGGATATCTACGTCTAAAAGACGCACGCAGCTTGATACCGGAAATAGATGGACACTCGCGTCAGAAGATGCAGGAATTCTTAAGTGCCAGCACGTACGCAATAGAGAAGATAAATTACGCGGACAAACCAGCTCTGTTGGAAGAGATTCTAAATACAAAATTGAAAGGAAAACTTCTATTAGACTTGCAAACTAGAAGTATAAGAGATTTTGGACAACTGCGGCGCGAAATAGAAGCCAACTATTTGGGAAAACGCGGAACATCACATCTGCAATTAGAATTTAACGCCTTAAAACAAAAGCTAGGAGAAAGTGCTCACACGTTCGGACGACGCGTGGATACTCTGGCGATGGAGTTATACGAATCGCTCATAGAAAATCGCGACAATACAAGTGAGCAAAAGCGAGCCATTTTAGAAACCATCCAAGACCGAGCCTTATTGAATTTCGAGCTGGGATTAAGAGAGGATATTAAACTAGTGGTACGATCGCAGAAATATACTAGCTTACAAGAAGCCATTAATGCCGCGAGCGCGGAAGAAAAAGTAAAGGGACCGACTCTACGAGCCAACTATAATGAGCGCTATAAGAACGGTCAAAACCAAAATTTAAAAAACACGGGCGTACAATGCAGCAAATGCGGGAAGATAGGACATCTGGGGCGAGATTGCCGATCAAGCCGGTATGCAACTAAATTTTCATTGCCCAGAGCCGAAAAACCAGCAAGCATAAATCTCGCGGAAAAGTATTGCACGTATTGCAAAAGAGCGGGACATAAGAGAAATGAATGCTGGTCCTTAAACGGACGGCCCGACAAAGATCCGAAACAACGCGCGAAACGAGACACCGATCACAGGGCGAAGCGTGTAAACTCTGCCGTAAAGATAAGACAGAATAAGCAGCAAAGCGAGAGTGAAGAATCGTCGTACGGTAGCAGCAAAGAAGAAAAGGAGAGAAGGAAGACGCGAAGAACGCGGGCTGCGCACGAGCATCAAATTTCGCAGGTGACCGGGAAGTACGCTAATACCGGCCTTCGACTCGTTACACTACCAATAAAAGAAATGAAAAAAGGTCGGATAAATCTTTTGCTAGACACCGGTGCTCACTTTGATTAAAGTAGGAAACTTAAAGGGTGAGACGCTCATACGAGAGAAGCTAATGGCCCTCACCGACGTGACAGGGCATCATATAAAAACTATCGGGAAAATAAGAGCCACAGTATGTTTAGGCGACAAAGAAATAAGACATACTATGCATGTCGTAAGAGATGATTTTCCTGTAGATTATGAAGGAATCCTTGGGATGGATTTCCTACAGAAACATAAGATAAAGAGCGATCAAAAAAATTACTTGCAAATCGACGGAGTAGAATTGAAGCTCCATCCGTACTAGAAAATAACTTTAACGCCGCGCAGCGAAACGATAGTGCGCGCGGTCGCAGATAAAAATCGTGTGGGAATTATACGGTCCGAGGAAACTAGACCCGGAATATTTATTGGAAATTGTCTGGTAGCACCT
>NW_017296607.1:27817-28921 GCF_001594075.2 Trachymyrmex cornetzi | reverse complement strand
TCATTTCTTACGACGAATCCTAAGGATCGTAGAAAAACGACGTTTGCAGCGTTCAATCTTTCCTCCCTTCCTTTTTGCTTATTTCCAACGTATCGTTCAGCAAGCGATGATAATAATGTCAATGGTTGCGATACAGTTGTGGTGGTGGAAGTATTTTTTTCTTCGTGCGATTCGTCTACAATGAGCATCTTTTGTTTGTAAGCATATGTATGTTTTTTATCGTTTACGCCATATATGAAGTCGAATCGATATCTCTTCCCCACGAAAATTTATCAACTCTCCGTTCTGATCTACTATACGTATTGTTATATCAGTAACGTTTCGCGCGGAGACTGGAAGATAAATGACGTGTGTGGGAGTATTGGACAATTTATATCCAGGTGGAACGTTCACAGCGAATTCATGTATTGTATGTACTTGTTTATCGTTGTTGTACGCACCTGAAGTAATATTACATTCTATACGAATTATAGTTATATTCATAATGTTTACTGGTTGGTCAGACGCGTACTATTTTTTCGGTTGTATCACACGAGATTGTGAATAGCCTAATAATGAACCGATGTTATTCGGTTTGTTAAAATTTACTCGGTAGGCACATTTGATCTCGCTTTTCATAGTATTCTCGTCGGCTCGAAGGATCAGTATCTCGTCCTTATGGGTATTATCACCAACATAGTCGTTGAATAAATAATTGTCATCATTATTATCATCGTTATTACTTTTAGTATCAAACGTGTGAAAAATAGCAGCTCTTAAATATTTGGTTATAGCACTTAATTCGTATGATCCTTCGGGAATCGTGATTGTTTTATCGTCGGTATCGAAGTAGAATTTATTGTTTGCGGAAGTAATATTAGGTATCGCGTTGTACGTTTCGAAATTCGTAAGACCTAATTGTGAGATTGAACGAACTTACCTGTGAAGTTCAATCCGGATTATGCCCGTTGGTCTCGTCCGGATGGACATAACTATGTAGTCGTGCTCCTGCACGTACCTTCGCAACAGCGTTCAAAAAATCCCTAGAATCAAAAGCCTGATTTCCATGCGCGCCCTCAAGTGTATCCCTCCGCTACGCGCGCCATTATGTGTATCCCTCCGCCA
>NW_017296607.1:24745-26832 GCF_001594075.2 Trachymyrmex cornetzi | reverse complement strand
GAGATTAGGGAGATAGCCGATCTCATAATATTTAGGCTGGAATATGACGAAATGTTGGGTAGCTCCTGGGCTAGAAATTCTAGCACCTGAGAAACGGACGGAGAAAAGGGAGGCACTTCCCGGCCTTGGCAGAAATTCCACCAGGTACGCAGAGGGTACGAGTACTGCTTGATTGTAGCTTCTGATAAAGAAGCAAGGAGGGCTGGGATTGCTGTCTGAGGTACTAAACGTTTCTCGAATGCTTTCCTGATAGCCTCGCGACCCCCAGGGAAAGCGATCTCCATGCTGGATGCTGATCCCTGAAAGGAGAAGATAGAAGCAAACGGTTAGGAGGAAGCAGTATTGGCTCAGATGTCAAAAGGCGACAGAACAGTGGGAACCAAGCCTGTGATGGCCACCAGGGCACTACTATCGTGCCCGATGCTCTGTCGTCTATTATTTTCCTTAAAACTCGCGGTAATAAGATAAAAGGGGGGAAGGCATAGAAATCCCAGTCTGCCCAGGAAAGGGTGAATGCGTCTACCGCCATTGCGCCCGGGTCGGGGAACCAGGATATATACAGTTCGCATTTATTATTATTTAAGGAAGCGAACAAATCCACTTCGAAAGGCCCGAAGGTTTCGAGTACTTCACGGAAGGCTACGTCTGATAGGGACCACTCTGTATCAGGGTCTGCTAATCTAGATTCTGCGTCCGCAGTTATGTTTTGTGTAGATGGGATGTAAGAGGCGAAGACGAAGAGGTTACGGGATTCACACCAGCGCCAAATTTGCTCTACAATAGCTGAGAGGTGTGGGAACTGGACAGAGCCGAATTTATTAATATAGGCTACAGCCGTTGTATCGTCCACACGAAGCAAAATATCACAGTCTCGGAGATCTGCGGCAAAGCAACGTAAGCCGTTAAAGGCTGCTTTGAGCTCTAAAGCATTTATATGAAAAGCTCTTTCGGCGGCTGACCACCAGCCGTGGGTGCTTGATACTTTCCAAGCTGCTCCCCAACCGTTTAAAGAGGTGTCTGTAAAAATTTCTCTAATGAAGTTTCCGGACCGAATTTTATTGAACTGATAATTATCCGAAAAGATTCTTATCCACCATTTAAAATATTCCTGGAGGTGTGAATGAAGCATCATGTTTGCTGAGTAGTCATCGTTGTTCTTGGATAGAGCCAAGAACTTTTCCCTTTCAAAAGATTTTGTATAAAGAAGGCCGTATTGAATTGCTGGGCAAACAGAAATAAGAGAGCCAATAAAGCTAGCAAAGGATCGAATAGAGCAGTTTTTTCTTGTAGCCATTCTAGAAGTTAGGCGTAATAGATTCTCTCGACGAGGTGGAGGAATTGAGATGGATTGTTCTATTGAGTCGAATATAAAACCTAAATATTTGCATTTAGAAGAGGGCTCTAACTGAGACTTCGAAAAGTTAATAATAAAGCCTAGCGACTCTAGAAGATTTATCGTGACAGTAAGATTCGCACGGCATTCGTTGACGGAAGAACCCAGAAGCAGGAAATCGTCTAAATATAAAACTGACTGAAAACCCTTGTTACGCAGGAAGGTGACTACTGGTCTAAGAATTTTTGTAAAAATGTAAGGCGCTGTGGACAACCCGAAGGGTAACGCCCTGAATTCGAATGTGGCCTTACGCCACCGAAAACGTAAAAATTTTCTGTGTTCCTCAAATATGGGGATCAAAAAATAAGCTTCTTCTAGATCCAGGGTTGCCATGCTTGTACCCGGGAGCAACAGGCTGATGACGGTCCGCCAATCTTCGAGCTTGAAGTGTGGTGGATCTATATAGTGATTCAGATCCCGTAAGTTTAGGATAAATCGTTTACCTCCGGACGGTTTGTCTAAAAGGAAGAAAGGAGATAAAAATTGATGTTTAGATGGCTCTGCGGGGGCGATAGCCCCCTTGCTCAGCAAGCGTCTTAACTCTTTATCGCACGCGAGTGTGTCAGACTGAGAAAGCACTTGTTCGGGAAGTGTAGATCTCGACGGGACGCTACAAGAGAAGGGAATACGGTAGCCCCGGATAGCTTCTAAGACTGAAGGATCAGTAGTAATGTCGAGCCAATTTTCATAAAAG
>NW_017296607.1:22120-23811 GCF_001594075.2 Trachymyrmex cornetzi | reverse complement strand
CCGCCGGTCCTTCATTGCCCTGATTTGAGGCTGAGAATGTAGCCGGGGATGCTGGTGAGGCCATAATGCCCCGCGTGTCGCCCCTATGCCCGTTGCCTTCCACTGAATTGCTATTAAGAGCTAGGTTATGTCCGTGACTCTTACGGGTGCACAGCTTACGCACCTGGTCTAGGAAATCTATGAACCTCTCGTTCGAGTGAGAGCGGTGAGCTGGGGGGTCGTTCGTCGAACGCCATTCCCTCGACGAGTCTCGTCTCCTTGGCGGGCTTCTCGATCCTGACGAACGGGCGATCTGATTCTGCGATGCCGGCTTCGCGAGCGGTCTTGCGAGCGGTCTATACGATGAGCGATGTGCCGGCGACGTTCTCGAGAGTATCTTTTACTTTTATTTGGCATTGTAATATACTGAACACTGCGAAACACTGTTGCTTAGGCGAGCGAACAGAACACAATGAAGTGGCGACGCAATGGCGGCGTCGGGGAGCGCTAAGGCGCGTGGCGGAGGGATACACATAATGGCGCGCGTAGCGGAGGGATACACTTGAAGGCGCGCATGGAAATCGGGCTTTTGATTCTAGGGATTTTTTGAACGCTGTTGCGAAGGTACGTGCAGGAGCACGACTACATAGTTATGTCCATCTGGACGAGACAACATAGGGCATAATTCGTATTCACCATTACTTAAATCCAACGCGGGAAAGTAGCTTGCTGTGAGGATGCTGGTTTTTCCAGTTAATGTAAGAGTCAACGACATGATTGAAACGACGATAAACGATCAACTGAGACAAGTTTAACAATTTTTGCATGATATATTATTGAAAAAATTTTTTTCTCCAATTCAACTCCCATAGAAATCGTAGACACAATTGACTACAATTGTTCTGATTTGACTTTTGATAAGATCGATAATTGTACGTCACGCTACATCCGAGATATCGTTCGAGTTCCTTTGGCGGTCTAAGATTACCGAAACCGTCGAAGTAGACAGCGTTACTTCCTTTTTTCGCATAGGCAACCAAGTGTGTACCCAAGTTGTCTGAGTCATCGAGATTTACGATGGCGCTTTCATTATGATGTGGTTTCGTTGGTAATGCGTCACGCATAAATACATCTCTAAAGAATGGTAAACGTAAACGGTACGCTGAATGATTCAATTGCTCGTTCGTTGTAATACCAGAGAGCGACATTTTAAGAGTCTCTAAAGTTTTTTTCCACGACTTTTTTTTTACGCTTTCTTTTTGGTTTTCTTCTTTTCTTTATACCACTACCACGTTTATATGGTGCTAAATATAGACCATGACCTTTCTTGCGATCGCTTACAGCTCTCGCCACGCTTGCTGCCCCACCGATCAAAGATCCAAGCGCGCCTAACATTGGTATAATCGGTAGGAAGCCTCCACGTTTCGCTACCGGAAGCGTTCTATTTCTTCTTATCTTTTTTCTCTTGCGCATACCCATACCTAGTTTTGTTTTCGTTTTCATAGCTGCCCATATGGCGGTCGCGGCAGCTTTTTCACCAAGCGTTGAATCGCTCGCTGTTATACGTTGACGTGCTTTTTCGGTGAGAATTCGATCGGCAATATGTCGGTCAGCGAGATTATTGTTTTGTGAATAAGCGATATCGTGTTTACGACACGCTATGTCCAATGGATTGACACCTCGATCGCCACGTGCTAGTCTTTTCGCGAGAT
>NW_017296607.1:20457-21103 GCF_001594075.2 Trachymyrmex cornetzi | reverse complement strand
AACATCGATTGTTTTTATCTCTGTCAGACATATGCAAAAATACCGAAGCACTTGATCCGTGACAATGCGAATCTTTTGATTCTGTTCAAACAGGATGGTACCAATCTGAAACACATCTATAACGATCATGTAAACACTGATATGTCGTATGAAAATTTTTGTACATTATGCTGTCGACATATAAACATCGATTGTTTTTATCTCTGTCAGACATATGCAAAAATACCGAAGCACTTGATCCGTGACAATGCGAATCTTTTGATTCTGTTCAAACAGGATGGTACCAATCTGAAACACATCTATAACGATCATGTAAACACTGATATGTCGTATGAAAGTTGGCAACTTAAATATGGTTTCGTAGTGATAGACAAGGATAGTACATTACATAATGGTAGATACAGACGAAGATTCGACGATTTCGCTGTAGTGTAAAAATGGATACAGATACGATTTTATGAGAGACAGACAAGGATAGTGTATTACGTAACGATAATATGTAGACGACTTCTCTGTAATGTTTGAAAAAAGTGAACAGTACTTCTTTAACGTTACGACAAGATGGACAGTACGAAAAAAAGTATCGCTGAACGAGAGAGAACAGCTAAATTAATTGCAAAGACACGTGCTTCGATTCGTAAGAAAC
>NW_017296607.1:18701-18925 GCF_001594075.2 Trachymyrmex cornetzi | reverse complement strand
GATATATAAAGAGATCAACGAGAGATTTGGAGAGATTGTAAGCTTTGATTGTTTGATCAAAAGTTGTCCCCTCGTATGAGACAACACTTTATGTCAAATTAAAAAGAAAAAAAGGAAGAGGATGAGTGTTGAGAAACGAAAACTTGTAGAACTTCACGCATCCGCACGAAGAAATTTTCCACGTCGTCGCGTCGTGGTGCACGATCGTGACGATTTATGGCAGG
>NW_017296607.1:16242-17372 GCF_001594075.2 Trachymyrmex cornetzi | reverse complement strand
CATCTTCGCTCTGAGTCCTATGAATTCCGTCATGATCTCACCATTATTTTCATCCTTCATTAAACCTGGTATCTTATTATTAATACGTGGAATATTATATACATTTTTCTCAGGATAATCGCTCGTGTCAAATTTCATGATATCACGCTTAATATTCTCGTACACGTTCTCACATTCCAAAAGATATATCAAACTATCGATATCCATGTAAAGGATCTTACACTTGTCAGGATACAACGGCATTATATATTCATAATGAAATTCATAAAGACGTATTTTAGATATTTCGAGAATGCACATACCAACGTATATCGGTTTGTTCAATTGTACCTCAAGTTTACGCTCTAGTTTTTCAGAAAAAACGCTTCTACTATGAAAATTCGGTTTCGATATCATTACTTCCGCGCCGTATCTCTCGTCCCAACGCGTTACGAGTCGAACGTCAACATGTTCGCGTACGTTCTCCATTGTTTTCCCGAATACTGCGTTATTCATCAATTTGTAAAAATTCTTCTCGAATTCGTTATTTGCGAACATTCTAAATCTTATATTGAGTTCTATGTATCCGCGAAGCCATGGAGATTGTGTGAATTGTAATATTCGATAAATTTTTTTCACATGTAATCCGTGTTGAATGCATTGTTGTAAATTACGATAATGTATCACGTAGCGCTCTTTGTCGTAGAGCGTAGCTAAGAGTTTATTGTTTCGTTTTCCGGGAGGTCGCTCACGCGTTGGACAGAATGGAAGGTCAGTGTGGGCATCATGGTAATTTTGTGGATACACGAGGTCGACTTCCAAAATATATCCGATAACAGAGTCTGACGATATGGACATTACGTTGAAATACTCAACGTTATCGACCTATTGAAATTCTCCATACGGTAAGAATTGAGACATCGCCCAACCGTACAAATTATTATTAACGTCGAAGTACATGAGGTAAGTTGAAGGTTTCGATGGATCGTACGATGGTGCGTATTTATTATTAGCTCGCGCATATCTATACGAACATTGACTTAAACCACCACGTATACCACGCTCCACGAACATTACCATATCGATGTCGGTGAGCAATTCAAATCGAATATCGGTATATTTCAACATAGCGTCCCACGTGTATCCCGGTA
>NW_017296607.1:3644-12930 GCF_001594075.2 Trachymyrmex cornetzi | reverse complement strand
CATAGAACGCGATCGGTTCAGCCGCTATATGAGATCCGATAACCTCGATCGGCCGCAACGCTTCGGTTCACGTAAAGGAGGCATGGCAGTGTCGCTACGCGCAGCTTAGCGCCGAGACACTACCAGTGTCTCCAGATTTTTCCCCCTCGTCTGATGTCAATTTTAGTACAGATATATTTTCATCGCTAAAATGTTTCATCTTTACGCGATGTGCTAAATCGTATAATTCCTTAACAAACCATGATACACAATCCTCACCACGATGAGATCTGTACATCGATAAGGTTTCATCATACGCACATCGTATGTAATATGCTACGCTGAAAACCTTATGATGTTAATAGGTAAATCTCGAAATATTTATATCGCTGGTTTTTCTCTTCTCCAGTATACATTCCAAATCAGCATAAATTACGAAAGGAAGTCGCTCCTTCATATTATGATTGTTAAATGACAACCATTTATTATCCTCCTTCGGAAGAATAATCGCACAATCATTCGTCGAAGCACAGTCAACGATGTGAAGGGACAATTTCTCATTCGAGTAAAAATAATGCAGACATCTATAAATAATATAAATAATATAATTACATACAACTTTTTTATCGCTACATAGAAAATAAGTCATTTATATTTACCTATCGCACAAATACTTTTTATGTTTAGTCTTGTTTATTTGAGAACCTATCAATCGAGATAGATTTTTAATCCATGCGAAGTGACCAACAGTATTATTGTCACCTCGCACATCTTGCAAAGACAGATTAACGTGTTTGTCTTTTTTATCCTTAGTGAGACGAAGAGGGACGATCGTACCATTGTTGTCTTTTTTTTCACTTATCTCTCGCTCGGTAAATATATTGACAGATATACCATTCAAAAGTTCAAATTTTGAAATTTGTTTCAAAGTAACGGGAAACTCAATACCCGTGAGATTTAACACACTCTTATAATGTGGATAAGATGATAGACGATTCTTATTGTTTTCTGAAGGGTACAGAGCTGCAACTATTGACCATGCGAAACACGCATTATCCATTGATTGTATATTAATTACAGCTTTCTTCAATTTTATATATCGTGGGATCTCCATACAACATCCCACACGTATAGGATTATATTTATTTACGTTTACAATTAGATTCAAAATACGTGATAATGCCCATCCACTGTCTCGTTGCTGAAATTCTTCCAGAGATGTTAAAGTACTATCTGTGTACGGTTATGTCGTAGTCAACTCGGTGGGCCAACAACGGCACGCCTGGGGCCATCTCTCTTTATCGACTCGAATCTAGTTATAAGTAATTCGCGAAATAGTAATTAGAGGCAGGGCAGCCGCTACGCCGATTGCGACACCCTGCGGATTTTGTAGTGTAAAAATCATCGGACATGTTTCATTGTTGTTTTGAACAGTGAGTTGGCTTTTCCAGCAGCGCGTGGCACTTGATCGCAAGTTACGAGAACTCGTAGGACAGAATTGCTCCGGGAAAAACCCTCAATCTGAGGTACTCTCAATTCTCGCACATCATCCAATCGCGTACACCGTGTAATCGGGTAATAGGCATTCGGCAAGTTATAGTTTGATCGGTAGTTTTGTACAGGGAATTAACTTTTGTCAAAATATAGCAATTTGAATATTAACTCGTGCACGTGTGAGAATTTTCTTCACCTGTCTGATCCTGGATCCTGAAAAGTATCGTGAGTGTATCTAATATTGTTGCGGATATGCCACATACGAGAACATTGGCGATCCTGCCAGGATCAATTGCAGTGGCAATCTCTAGTGCAAAAGGTGCAATTTGTTCGACAAACATTGCCGTTTCGGCCATATACGAGCACGCCTCCGAGCTTCGGGCATCTTCGGCCTCAGCCGCCTCGAGCTACGGGTATCTTCGGCTTCGTTGGACTTGGTTCGCCTCAACAGCCGGTCGCCGCGCTGAGCACCAACGCATCCATGCAGAGAAGTCGACACGCTTCAGGGCCCCTCTTCGCTTCTCGCCATGCCTGCGACGCATTGCCCCACGCTGACGCTTTCGTCGTTTACAAGCTCAACGACGCTCGCTATAGTCATTAACGAAAGCGCCCAAACGAGATATATTACATACGTCGATATTCCTCGCTCTATCAGCGCGTCTGTTATTTCGGCTGCTTCGACCGCGACCGCTGTCCTTCAGCAATCGCCAGCTTGAAGTGCTCAGGCATATCGAACATCATTTCCGGTCAACCTCAGCTTATGCACGTTAAATACGAAATAAACATGTCAAAGGAAGAGGACATTGAGCAGCTTATTGACCAAGAAGAGCAGTTCAAAACTATTAATCGATCAGCTGATAAGCTTCAACATGCCGCTCAGATCACTCCTTCAATAGCTCTTTCTCGAATGGAGTATCTACAAACAATCTGGGGACAGTGCACTCAGCGGCATCTTCGTTTGATGCAATTCAGCAAGGATGAAGAATTTGCGACTCAGCTGTACTTCACGGAAAACCGATATGCTGCAATGGAGGATATTTGTATCGACACCGTTGCAGCGTACAAGGACATCCTTCAACAAACATCACCTCCACCAGTTCAAGCCGCCGGGATTGCGGAGCCACGAAAAGTGGCCAAGATACCTCTCTTAAAACTACCAAGATTTTCCGGTTCGTATCGCGATTGGCAAGAGTTCCAAGACTATTTTACGTCAATATTTATTAACGATCGCGCGTTCGATAATTTACAGCGCCTCCATTATTTAAAACCCTGTCTCGACGGGGAGGCAACCGCTTTGTTAAAAAATATTCAGACGACCGCAAACAATTTTGATACCGCGTGGAAACTCTTATCCGACCGTTACTCCAATACGCGCCGAGTCTTCAATTTTCATATGTCTAGTTTATTCGCGCTTAAGCCAATTACGCGCGAAAGTTCACACGTAGAGTTGCGTAAATTATTAAATGCCGCTCGCGAGTCGATAGACGCATTGAATGTATTGCAACACCCCGTGTCAGATGATACGCTCGTGTTTCGTCTCAGACAGTGCCTAGATCGAGAAACGCGCGAGGCATGAGAATTGCATCTCGGAGATGCAACTGATTTCCCGACATATAATCAGTTCGAAAAATTCATTAATAATCGGATTTTAGCCCTGGAAGCGTCAGGAAGTGCGCCGAGTAAAACCGTGCCGACTACGCATTCTCGATCTAATGCACCATTCGCGGAACCATCGTCGCGGACCATCGTCGCGGACCATCGTCGCGGAAAGTGCAAAGCCATCATGGCAATGCGACTGCGAAACCATGCAGTTTATGTGATGACTCGCATGCATTATATCAGTGTAAGGTCTTTATTTCCAAATCGGTTCCGGCACGATGGGACATAGTGAATAACGTATCGGCTTGTACAAATTGTCTGTCAATAGTGCATCGTACTTCGAAATGTGCCAGTCGCCGCACATGCGCAATCTGCCATCGCCGTCATCACACGTTATTACATCGTTCTGGGGAATCGCAATCGCAGACGTCGTGTAATCGATCAGTTGTTGACCCATCAACAACTGACGACGTGCGCCACTCACCTAGCACGTCCGATGCACCGAACCTTGTATCGGTTCCGCGACCCGATGCAAGTCTGGTACAATCTCATCATAATATTAGTATGACTTTTGCAAACGTTGTCCTCGCGACCGCATGGATTCATGTAAGCGCTCCGTCACACCGCACTATTAAAGTCCGCGCTCTTTTAGATGGTGGATCGACGCACACTTTTATAACCCGCGAACTGGCAAATGCACTGCAATCTCGGACGTATCCGACTGTCGCGTTAATCGGAGGCATCGGGCAAATGACAACGAAATCGGCCGATCGTGTGATGCCGATAACGGTCAGTCCGACGCAGATTGCTACGCAGATTTTTTCGACGGATGCATTAATTTTACCATCGTTAACGGTTTATGTACCGCACTTTTACTGCAAGCTGTCGCACTGGCCGCATCTTAATGGACTTAAACTCGCTGACGGATGCCCCACCGATAATACGCCCATTCATGCGATTCTCGGTTCGGATCTTTATCCATACGTACTTCGCGACGGGCTGCGGACTGGTACGACCGGTCAGCCGGTGGCACAGAATACCGTTTTCGGCTGGGTCTTGTCGGGGGCCACTCGAACCAAAACTGATGCATCATGTGATGCATCCGCGGTGCATGTGCATCATGCACAGCTGCACGACTCATTGAAGCGGTCACTCGTTCGCTTTTGGGAAATAGAGGAGGTCATGCATCGTCCCCCCATTTCAGAGGAAGACGCCCAATGCGAACAACACTTTGTATCTACGCACACGCACGCAAAGGATGGAAGGTACATAGTTCGTTTGCCATTTAAATGCAACCCAACACGCGGTCTAGGCGACACTCGCTCTCGCGCACAATGCTGTCTCCTAGCGTTAGAGCGACGTTTGGCTAAAGTTCCCACCGCGTATGAGACATACCACGAATTTCTCGATGATTATGAACGACTTGGTCATATGCAAGTCGCATCCATCGACCCTACCGCAGAGTCTTGCTATTTGCCACATCATGCGGTCCTCAAAGTCGATAGTGCAACCACGAAAACCAGGGTGGTGTTCAACGCGTCGTCACCTTCGACGACTGGAACATCCCTTAATGACTTGTTGATAATCGGACCCAAACTGCAAACCGACTTGCAATTATTACATTTACAGTGGCGTGCATATCGCTTTGTATATTCAGCAGATGTGGAGAAAATGTACCGCCAAATTCAGGTCGATCCAAGGGACGTAAATTACCAGAGAATTCTTTGGCGGTCTTCTCCGTCCACCGCAATTCAGGAGTACCAACTACTCACCGTCACATACGGTACCGCAAGCGCCCCGTTTTTAGCGTTACGCGTCCTTCGTCAACTGGCGGAGGATGAAGGTCACGACCTTCCACTAGGAAGACATGCGCTTTTTACGTCCATGTTTGTGGACGACGCACTTTTTGGCGCAGATTCTAAAGATACCGTTAGAGAAATTCGAGATCAATTGGTTGCCCTTCTTGCCAGAGGTCAGTTTGTCCTTCGGAAGTGGGAAAGTAATGCATCCAGCTTACTAGACGATATCGACCCGCAGAATCATGATTTAGCACGCGAAAAGGTCATTCAAGAAGATGACCAGGTCAAAATCCTTGGAATATCGTGGCATCCGATATCCGATAGTTACCGATTTTTTGTGGCTAACGAAAGGTCCCCGCGAATGACGAAGCGATTGATCTTATCAACGATCTCACGATTATTCGATCCTCTCGGGTGGCTATCGCCCGTGATTATTAAAGCAAAAATTCTAATCCAGTCGTTATGGAGTCTCGATCTGGACTGGGATTCGCCACTTCCGACTGTGGTAGCCTCTGCATGCCAAGTGTTCATAGACGAATTACCGTCGGTCGGTAATGTCACTATTCCACGTTGGATCGGATTATTTTCGAACGTCCGATTTTCACTTCATGACTTCTGCGACGCCTCAACCAAGGCTTATGCAACTGTGATTTACATCCGCATCGAATTACAAGACTCCATAATGAGCATGCTGCTCACAAGTAAAACTCGAGTAGCCCCCCTCAAGCAAGTATCTTTACCACGGTTGGAGCTATGCGGAGCCGTTTTACTGGCCCGTCTCATGTCACACGTCGTTTCAATACCTGTGTATGCCTCAGGCGAACGATACTGTTGGACCGACGCATCGCTCGTCCTCACCTGGGTTCGCGCGCAGTCTTCTAGATGGAAAACGTTTGTCGCCAACCGTGTAGCCGAAATACACACGCTTCTACCCGATGTCAATTGGCGACATGTCCGCGGAGTTGATAACCCGGCGGATCTCGCCTCCCGTGGAGTCTCGGCCTTAACAATTGAACATAATGATTTATGGTGGCATGGCCCCCCATGGCTTATCGCTCCAGAAACTGAATGGCCATCCTGGGACCCCACGCCTATCGACGAATCAATGTTGGAATGTCGTAATGTTCCCGTTACAGCTGCCCTCGCTACTCAGCATTCTAATGTCATATTGGATCAATTTTCCTCATGGCCACGTATGATACGGGTATGCGCCATTATATTACGCTGGTCCAAAAAATGGAATGTCCAGAGTAACCCGCGCGTAACGATTACGTCTGACGCTGAAGAGCTGAGGCGGGTTTCACATCGCATTTTTTATCTCCTACAGCAAACCCAATTCGCAACGGAAATTGCTATTCTGAAGCAGCAGAAACCCAGCGCCATCTTACCACGGACGTCTGCACTACGGCGTCTAAACCCAAAACTCGGAACCGATGGGCTTCTACGTATCGGAAGTCGCGTGATACCTAGCAACGTTCAAGATACTACTGGGTGCCCTATCATTTTAAGGTCTTGCCCCGTCATACGTCTCTTGGTACTCGATGCCCATCAACGATGCTTGCATGGTGGCATATCATTAACCCTAGCGACCCTCCGATGCATGATCTGGCTCGTCCAGGCGAGGAAAATCGTTAAATCTGTCGTGTATAATTGCCTCACCTGCGCTCGTATACGTGCCGAGCTGCCGACACAGCTCATGGGTTCTTTGCCACCGGCCCGAATAACTCGCCCAACTCGTCCGTTCGCCATCTGTGGCGTGGATTATGCTGGTCCAGTCGCGGTTCGCATGGCGGGCGGTCGCGGTATTCGGTCTCAGCGTTCGTACATTGCATTATTTATTTGTATGGCGACTAAGGCCATCCATTTAAAAGTGGTAACCGCATTCATAAGGTTTTCCTGACGCAGAGGTTTACCAAGCCAAGTTTATAGCGACAATGGCACAAACTTTCAGGGAGCTGATAGGGAGGTGAGCACTGCATTCCGGCTCGCGACCCATAGTCATGAGCTGCGGCGACGCCTTGCGGAGGATAGAGTTGAGTGGCATTTCATTCCACCCGCTGCCCCCCACTTCGGTGGTCTTTGGGAGACTGGTGTGAAATCCGTTAAACACCACCTTACGCGAGTTCTGGGTGATCGAACACCAACTTACGAGGAACTCAACGCTCTTCTCTGCAGGATTGAGGCGTGTTTAAATTCAAGACCACTACCTCCGCTTCTTGATGATCCAGAAAGCCTGGAAACATTAACCCCTGATCACTTCCTTATCGGCGGTCCTGTATCTGCGCTTCCGCTACCACCGGTTATAGATGTAGCCTCTAATCGGTTGTCACGCTGGCAACTAGTTCAACAAATGCTTGAACAATTTTGGGCTCAGTGGTCTCGCGATTACATTCTGTCATGTCAGCATCGTTCGCGGTGGCTCACGCCACAAACCAATGTAAAGGTGGGACAAATCGTTCTCTTGAGACAACTCAATCTCCCACCAACCAAGTGGGAACTTGCACGAATCACGCATTGCCATCCGAGCCGCGATCAATTAGTTAGAGTCGTCACCGTCAAAACCAAGACGGGAGATTATAAGCGGCCAATAACAAAACTCGCGTTATTACCCGTCGATTTGGAGTCTCAGAACGATTCATCCCAATCCTCCCGCGAAGCTTAGTATAAGTGCATGTAGATTGAGTAATATTTCAGGAACAACTAGATTGCACTCTGTCTAGCGCAAGGCGGGCGGTTATGTACGGTTATGTCGTAGTCAACTCGATGGGCCAACAACGGCACGCCTGGGGCCATCTCTCTTTATCGACTCGAATCTAGTTATAAGTAATTCGCGAAATAGTAATTAGAGGCAGGGCAGCCGCTACGCCGATTGCGACACCCTGCGGATTTTGTAGTGTAAAAATCATCGGATATGTTTCATTTTTTTGTTTTGAACAGTGAGTTGGCTTTTTCCAGCAGCGTGGCACTTGATCGCAAGTTACGAGAACTCGTACGACAGAATTGCTCCGAGAAAACCCTCAATCTGAGGTACTCTCAATTCTCGCACATCATCCAATCGCGTACACCGTGTAATCGAGTAATAGGCATTCGGCAAGTTATAGTTTGATCGGTAGTTTTGTACAGAGAATTAACTTTTGTCAAAATATAGCAATTTGAATATTAACTCGTGCACGTGTGAGAATTTTCTTCACCTGTCTGATCCTGGATCCTGAAAAGTATCATGAGTGTATCTAATATTGTTGCGGGTATTCCACATACGAGAACACTATTACAGTTTTTATCCACACAATCTCACGCGAACAGTTGTTTCCATTAATCGCTCTACGTAGATGATGTGTAGCTAAATTCCATTGATTATTCTCCTTTGTACACGAAATACTTGATATGGGACGGTATCATACGCTCGTAACAATACAAATCGTTTTTATTATTTGAACTATCGTGACGATGGAAATCACTATTGCTATTTGTACTTGAACATTCTCTAATTGTCAGATTGTTATCACTATTTATCATATCATTTATAACATATTACATGTTCTAACAAAAAAGAATATACTGTGAGCAGAAACTCCGTCATGTACTACCTTTATATATGATCTCTCCTAGAGAATCTCTCTCTCCACTTATTGTGAAACCTGATTATATCGTATGTTTCAACAACCATAATCAAGAGAAACCGGATGCGTCGTAACTTATTTTATTTATAGGATGAAATATGCAATAAAATTTCTTATTTTAAATCACATGTTCTCTTAGGTCATTTTCTTAGGTCATTTTCTTATCTTATTTACAGGATGTGATATTTCCCATTTAAAAGTTTTTTCTTTTTTAAAGAGAAGATGATGATGTAAAAATATATAGGTTTCCTCGATTATGATATAAATTGCGTCTTCTTTCACGCATAATGCACGTGATACATCATTTAGCTTTATTCATTAACAATGTTAAACAAAGATACAAAACTATAGACTTTCCAACTGTCAAATAATATATAAATGTGAACAGAACCAAACTTTTTCTCATATATAGCAGTACTTTGCAATTGAACTTGAAAGTGCATTACTCATTGTTTTTCAATATGGAGCATTATAATAAAAATATCGAAGAAACGAAACTTCTACATCAATCTACATCAAAGCCTACAGTGGAAAAATCTATCAACGAACAGGAGATGTACATCGACGAGGACTATCCGTTGTTGGAAGAAAACACAATGAGTTCTTTATTTGATCTAATATATCAAATATGGAATCCACATACTTTACTAATCAAAAATTTAAAGACAATGATTGGTTGTATACAGACCTACATGTCGAATCAACGAAAAATAGATCCAACTACGACACGTATGAGGGAGGCTAAAACAATGAAGAATACATTAATTATTTTTCTCGAATTATTGAAAAAAAAAA
>NW_017296607.1:1368-2767 GCF_001594075.2 Trachymyrmex cornetzi | reverse complement strand
AAACAATTCGTCGTTAAGGAAGTAGCCATATTAAAGAATGGAAACATTCTTACGCATTACATCTTCAAAAGTCCCATGCCATGGCGTTTCTTAACCACATCTGATAAAAGGTGTGCTACATGGTTAATGATAAATCATCATGGATTACAATGGAACGATGGAATGGTACCGTACTGTATGATGAGACAATTAATCACGGAAGCAGTAAAAGGAGACAGTTCAGCAATCGTATTTGTGAAGGAGTTGGAAAAACGCAAGTGGTTAAATGATATTTTAAATAACGACTACATTGTGAGTGAATCCATCGATACACATTATGAAAACATTACATCTCTCGAAAATCTCGATTCTAATAACACATTTCGATGTGGAAGACACGTAAAACATTGCGCATTACAAAATGTATTAAAATTATTTAATTGGTAGGAACAAGAACAGAACAACATACAATAACATTTTATATATGTACAATTCAATACTTCTTTATTTACTTTATAATTTGTATTCTTTCCGTTATGTATACATATGCTTTTGCAAATAAACAGATTTGTAAAATATTAAAAAAATATATTATTCGATATTGCATCTTTTTAATATTACACAAATATCCTACGTATAACTGTGAAAGTTTGCATTATAAACCGTAGAATACGATGATAAAATCAGTTTTCAATAAATTTGTAAGAATATTAAAATAAAAAACACATTAATCGATATTGCTTCTATTTTCTGTTATAAATATCCTATGTATAACTGTGAAAGCTTACATCATAAATCATAGAAAAGGAGAGGGGAACGTGCGCAACAGCCACGATTCACGAACGTGACATTCCTCATAAAAAGTGTCAGTCTTGTATAAGTTTTCAATCGTGCAGCACGCGTCTCCACGTTATTCCAATAGACTACAGAGTGACGGTGGTGGGAGGCGACTCGAACTCACTGATTGATTCGCTTCCGCAGCGCTCACCCCTCGCTCACAGGGGAAACGTGGGTCGTCGTAAAAAAAGTAAAAATCTTACGTAAGCTTACATGCGTGCAGCATGCGCCTTCGGTAACTTATTGTTAGGGAAAAGTGGATAAGGGGAGTGATGATGGGGCTGGGCGATGGGTGAAAAAGTAGGGCCAATCGAGCTCGTTGATTAGTTCAACCTTTCCGAGCACCCCTCGATCACACATGATATACAAAACATTATATATTTTAGATCATCGTGTGGTAAGTGAGTGCGCGGGTGACGTGTATCATCATATATTCTAGATCACTTGGTGGCAAGAGCGGAGACAGGGCATTATATGTTCTGAATCATTTGGTGGCAGGCGGGCGATGGGGACCGGAGGAAAAGTTGGGTGAGGGGGAGTGTGAGCAGTGGTGGGAGGCGAACCGTCCGCACCGCTCACCCCC
>NW_017296607.1:0-538 GCF_001594075.2 Trachymyrmex cornetzi | reverse complement strand
GAGCGAAAAAGCAGCGTTGCCGCATCGCACGGAGTGACGCAGTAGGATCATTTTTACATTTCTGCGCACACGGTGGTACTCAACTAATATTTTCTGTGTGTAGGGGCGATTGCGTGGACGCGAGTAAACTTTAAGTTGAGCACAACTGCAGTCAGAGAACGTCCTTAAAAATAATACGTCATACTGTAAGTCTTCGTAAATTGTAACCTAGTAAAGAAAAACCTAGTTTTTAAACACAGAAGCATTTTGTTACTAATAATTATTCTTCATTAACTTACTTGTTTTATAATAATTATATTTTTTTCCTTGGACATACTTGCTTGAGTGAATAATATTTGTGGACGTAATTCAAAATTGCGATGACATCCCTATGTTATATCTGGCAAGTTACATTGAATTTTATTGTATAATAAATCTTGAAAAATCTTTTGTTCCTCAATTAAGGCGATGCTAAAGCTCCCTGTTTTACCACATCCCTATTTGGTGAAAAATCTCTGTATTGGATGTACGGATTGCAAAAGTATTATTACTTAAATTA
>NW_017296606.1:17815-22299 GCF_001594075.2 Trachymyrmex cornetzi | reverse complement strand
TGGAAAAAGTAAGTGAGATAAATATATGTTTAATAACATAATTTATCAAAAGAGAATAATTCTGTTTTATCTTTCTTAAAGGTATACGACGTCTCATCGAAAGTTTACCATTACTGAAAGAGAAAATTCATTATAAACCAGTATTAGCGGCCTTACGAAGTATAATTGAGCAAACGAAGAAAAAGGCGGATGCAAAAGCAGTTTGTCTAGAATTAGAAGAGAAAATACAGGAACTTGTAGACGCTAAGGATAACGAAATGACAGATAACGAGGTAACAGACAGTCATTTAATGCCACCACCATCTACTGTACCGAGGAACAAAAAAAGTATTCGTCGTAAACGTAAGAGTACGAGCGATTGGTAACAGACAGTCATTTAATGCCACCACCATCTACTGTACCGAGGAACAAAAAAAGTATTCGTAAACGTAAGAGTACGAGCGAAGATGAAGATAGCTCCGATGACTCTGAAGAAGATGTACCCGTTTTAAAATGTAAGTTTAAAATCGATTTTGTTAATGTTTTTTATACATTGTGTATTATTAAGAAAATATACATACAGCATAATATTATATTAAATAGGTATGCACAATAGAGATAATTTAGATTATAAAATTAAATATTTCAATAAACGTTTGTGTAATAATTGTATATATGTATATTTTTAAAATGTGTACATTGATATCTCAAAAAAAAATTTTATACTTATTTCACAGCAAGAAATAATACAAAAAAGTTATCCAATAAAGAAAATATTTCTTATGCAAAGTCAAATAAGGATAGTGATGAAGATAATTCTGATGTCAATAAAGATTCAGTTACCTCGATATCAGTGAGACATGGTATTGATTTTTTCAACTTAATTTTTTGTATTGTAATTTAGAGTAATTAATAGAATGAACAACTTTTGATATCTTTGGTACAGTTGGCTTTTGGTGTGAATAATAATATTTATTTTATATATATATATATATATATATATATATGTATGTATATAGAGGAAAGACCTCTATTATGAGATACCGAGTTCATTTTGGGTAAATGCTAGAAGTCTATGAGTAGAATGTAAAAAAATAATAGGTCATTTTGAAGAGAATTTAATAAGCTTTAAGATAATATATCATATAAAATTTAATTCAAAAATTTTATTTTTTTCGAAAATTAAAGAAATGTAAAAAGTGAGCAAATTGCAAAGTAAAAAAATTGTGCTCCTAATATGAGATGCCCCGAGAAATCGATAATAAAACGCAAAGTATATCAGTATTAACTAAAAAAGTAACTAAAAAACTTTATTTAATGTTTTTTAAATACAAACAAACACAGCTAGAGGGTGCGCGAAAAATGAGTATGCGATACATTATACACAGAACTCGTCTTCAGATAGTTGAAATCAAGTATCGCAGAAATAGGCACTCGACGTTCATTCCGGTTGTCCTTTTTATTATTGTACAATAACATTTATACTTTAGCAACGATTTTTTCACTATGACATGGGAGCATGGGTTATTTCATATTAGAAATGATATCCTGGGTATCTCATATTACGATTTCCACGTCTTACGGTTTGACGATTATCAAATCTAACTTCTGTAATTAAGCAATTCAACATATTCCGTATTTTTCTATTAGTACGACCTTACTCATCACTACATGAAGAATTTATTGCCAAATATTTATTTATTAAATAATAAATAATGTTTAAAGACTCATCTCAATGAAACTTGAAGACATCCAAATTATAAAATCTTTTTTTACAATGATTACAGGTATGATCTAATAATGAATTTTCTACTAAATAGTTTTCAATCTAAGAGCAATAAATTCATGGTGGAACTAATAGATAGCGTCTATTAGTTTAGCAGAAATGCCGCTATCTCATATTAGGCGCCTATCTCATAATAGGGGGCTTTCCTCATATATACAAGGTGTCTAATAAGTTTCTATCAACCGCTTTTGTGTAGATAGAGTGGACTAAACTGAGTCGAAAAGTCCTCTACCATTTTGCAATTTTCGCAATAGTTAACAAGATATTAATTACTAAAAATTGTCGAAAATTGGGGTCTTCAATAATTTTTTACTCAAATACTATCAACTTTACAGAAAAACTGCAAGAGACAAAAATTGTTTATTTTCTTCTCATAGAGCTCTAAGAATTTTTTTCAGAATTTTTTATCAACTTTTTAGTACTGCATTTTCTTATTTTTACTGACATGAGAAAATAACGGTATTAAAAAATTCTGAAAAAATTCTCAGAACTTTATGAGAAGAAAATAAACAATTTTTGTCTCTTGCAGTTTTTCTGTAAAGTTGATAGTATTTGAGTAAAAAATTATTGAAAACCAATATTCAGCGATTTTTATTAATTAATATCTCGTTAATCATTGCGAAAATTGTAAAATGGTAGAGGACTTTTCGATTCAGTTTAGTCCGCTCTATCTATACAAAAGCGGCAAAAACTTACAGAACACCCTGTATATTTAAACAATTATTTTTACTTAATATCTATTATATATATGTAATTTATTTATTATATACGTATTACACGTTATTCTAGAATTTTTAAATTATAAATTCTAAATAGTAAACGAATAATTTAAGGGGATGCTGGATCAAAATGGCCGAACTTGATCAAAATCTATAGTACAGACTTAAATTCCAAATTCGATAATAGTGACATCATTCATTTCTTATACTTAGGGGTCGATTCTGTAACTCTTAAACGACAGTCGTTGATGTCTTGCGCAGCTTTTTTACTCTACATAATATCTGCGCAACGACATCAACATCAACGACTGTCGTTAAGAGTTAGGCCTTACGCACAATAGAAGGAATAAGAAATTAGGAATAAAGAATAAACGATTTCAACCTATTAGAAACTGTGTATTCCGATGTATCCGATTTCTAATAGGTTAAAGTTGTTTATTTTTTATTGCTAATTCCTTATTCCTTCTATTGTGCGCAGGGCCTTACAGAATCGGCTTCTTATTATATATCGTTGTGTCTCGCTCAAACGCATTCATCTGTTCTTATCTAACATATTGCAACGCCATCTCTTAAAAAAAGATCAACTAAAATACTGCTCGGTTTCATGAGGTCTGTTCTTTTTGGCTGAACTTTTACACCAGTTCATCTTTCTTCCTTTTCTCTCCAGGAAGAAAGAAGAGGAAGAAAAATGAACTGGTGCAAAAGTTCAGCCAAAAAGAACAGGCCTATGGCTTCACGTCAATTTCACTCGTAATATACAAACGAAATTTTCGGCGACTCTTTTCTCTTATACTAAAGCCCCTACCTCGTTTCTAAAAGCATAGAATTGTTCTTCGAGGTTTTCTGTAGGCTGCTGGTTACTTATTTTAAGCGGGTAAAATCTGAAACTCTTATCTGCAGCACATATTGTGACGTGTCGACTACAGAAGCTGATAACAAAACTGTAAATCATAAATTTTCTTTCGTTTTTCGTATTCAATTGTAGCTGGCGAATTGCGCTGTTGTCGATGCTTTAATTATGGAGAAGGACTTTTCAATCCATAAACACAATTAAGAGAAAAGAGTCTTTAATAATTGATGGTAAAACAGGACACCTCTTTTTTCAATCCATAAACACAATTAAGAGAAAAGAGTCTTTAATAATTAATGGTAAAACAGGACACCTCCAGCATCCCCTTAATATGTAATAAAATATATACGATAGATATTGAGTAAAAAAATTTTTTATTCATATATAAATTAATAACAAACAATTTATCAAACTTTTTGAAACTATTATAATATTATTAAATAAAGTTATAGCTCTCATTTTCTATTATTTGCAATTATACATATATAATTTTGTCATGAATGCTTTACAAGAACTGATGATCTGATTGATAATGGGGATAATATATTCATTATTTGTATGCGTGTGTAGCTGTGTGTAAAATAATAGATATGGTAGAGAATAATAGTAACACAAATTTATTTTACTTTTTTATAGGTAAAAGAAAAGAATGCGCAAAGGAAGACACAAGTACGCTTAGTAATATTTCATCGTCGTCTTTAAAACGAACTAAATTGTTGCGGGAAATTCCAACAAGGAGTTCAGTTCGATTACGCAAATGATTTACTTGTAAAATTAAAATATAAAATTTTTTTAATGGACAAATGTAATGTATGAGTTATATGTAGTAACAGCCCAGACAGCACAAAATACTAAAAGATAACGAAAAGAGGTCTTTTTTAAGTCGCCTTTGCGACAAAGCGAAAAGATGTCTAAAAGATGACGAAAAGACATTGTTTTTAGATTGTCTTTTCAGCAAGATCAAAAGATATCTATAAGACATCTTTTAGCTTTTTCGAAAAGACAACTAAAAAAGGACATCTTTTCGTCATTTTTCTATGGTTGTCATTTTCGCAAAGCAAAAGGTCGACTAAAAGATATCTTTTCGTATTGCCGAAAAGACAACATGAAAAAGATATTTTTCCGTTATTTTGGTACTTTTTATAACTCA
>NW_017296606.1:16191-16465 GCF_001594075.2 Trachymyrmex cornetzi | reverse complement strand
ACACGGGTATATAATTTAATGTAATTATTTGAAATTAAAATGAAATTTAATTAATAAAATGAATTAAAATAAAATATTAAAAAAAGACTTTTTTATTGTAAAAAAGACTTTTTTATTGTAAAAAAGTCTGTACTATCGACTTTGATTAACTTCGACCGTCACTCCAGCATCCCCTTAACAGAGCCGAAATTCCGTGTAGTAGTAGTTGCGCGGTCTTGCGATAGATGGTGCTGGCATATGTTAGATAAGAACAGATGTATGCGTTTGAGTAAGA
>NW_017296606.1:14352-16151 GCF_001594075.2 Trachymyrmex cornetzi | reverse complement strand
ATCAAAGATGTCACCACTATTATCGAATTTGGAATTAAAAGAGTCTGTACTATCGACCTTGATTGAGTTGGGTAATCGGTTTAGCATCCCCTTAAGGCTCCTGACTACTCAGCCAAGAACTCTGCGTTGACGGTGGCGACACAGTGGGTGTTTTCCAACAACGTACACAGATGACGTGTAACACTGTGTCGTACACAAAGTGTTCCAACTATGGCTGTGTTTCAAAATTGTTTGTCAGCGCTGGCAGTACTGCCAACACCGTTCCAAAAATCATCGTAGCACGCTGTGGCAGTGCTGCGAGAGGGTAAAGACGTCATTAATGTTGTCGTAATTTCCTACTGCGGCTGCTGCGGCTGTCGAGGTGAGGCAGCTACAGCACAAAATGGCGGAAAAGATGGAGGAGTTAATTTTAATCGATGCTGAGAGTAACACTGAGAAACTCAGTGTTTCTGTAGAAGATGCTAGGGTATATCCACAAACTTGCATAGCCGCATAAACATATATATAAAGAAAATTATCCAATTGCAGTTCTCTTTTAAAGTCGTACATAAAATGTGATTGGATAATTTTCTTTATGCATACGTTTATGCGGCTATGTAAGTTTGTGTGGATATACCTTAAGAAAGCAAGAAGTAGTGAGTAGATTTATAATTTTTTTGTAGTCTGCTTTTTGTAGTCACACTTATTTATTCTTATTTCGAATTCAAATACAAAAATTGACATAACCTATGTACAAGAGGAAATCAAAAAGTAAATTTATTTTATTCACATACAATAGGCGTTAACAAAATATGTACATTATTTCTCAATACAATCATTTAGCTTTGCATAAAATTTTGTTTAACAATCTACAAATCTGATTCCATCTATGAACAAACTGGTTTTTGACTATCCTCGAAACATCAATGGTATATACCGTTTCCTTAACTTCCTTAACTTCCTCATTAGTCCCGATCTACAATAGGTGTTTTAAGCCTTATGCCGTAAGAAATTGACCAACTACAGTCAAATGTGAGGAGAATAATTGATTGTGATTCGTCCATTTCTTATGGCTTAAAGCTTAAAAATCTATTGTAGATCCGGGGTTACTATTACGATCTTTGTGCTTCGAGCAAATTGGTTTCCATTTATTTGTACCTTCGGTATTCTTGGTTGACGTTCGCAATAATTATATATAATTTCCGCTAATTCTGAATCTGAATCACTAGACTCTTCATCACTAGAATCAAGTGCTAACTTTATAATAGTTTCAAATACGAATTTTTTCTGTATGCTTCTCTCCATATTTCTAGGTTACTTGTTTCTTTTCGCTGACGTCGCTATATGCTGACAGCACTGAAAATATCGTTCCAAAATGAAAGCTGCGTTTGCATAAAAAGCATGCTTATGAAATTGGAACACTATTGGTAGCATGCACTTATGACGACATGCTCGCAGCGCTGACAAACAATTTTGGAACACAGCCATAGGTTCCGCGCACAAAGATGGTCGCAACTGAGTCGTAGTCGTAAGTCGTTGTCGTAGGTCAACGCACAAGGATTTTACGTATGTCGTTTACGTATATCCTATTGCGCCAGTTGTTTGCGTCAACTGACGCAATAGGATATACATAAACGACATACGTAAAATCCTTGTGCGTTGACCTACGATAACGACTTAAGCGGGGAGCACAGACTCTTGCATAACGCATAACACATGAGGCATAAGAAATTGAATCAACCAGAGTTCTCTATTACATGGAAGGTGTTACGTCTCGAGGGAGCACCGGCCGGCCTCCGGTATCGGCGCTATCCTGAGGC
>NW_017296606.1:6204-12986 GCF_001594075.2 Trachymyrmex cornetzi | reverse complement strand
TTACATGGAAGGGAAAGAAACGGAGAACTTCGATTGGTACATATTCTTATGCATTACGTGTTATGCGTTATGCAAGAGTCTGTGCTCCCCGCTTTACACTGCTCGACACTGTAAAAAATTAAGTACGAGCGTGTAGAGTATGTCAGTATTACCAACTTTTCAAGACATGGGTTAGAAATATTCCAAGCGGACACTGTCTAAGCACTACTACATACACAGCGGTAATGTGGCCGTGACAGATTTCTTAACCTCTATAGCAGTCAACTTTAACGCTTAATATCTCGGTTCGCGAGGCCGCCCCAACGTTTTTTCTTACAGATTCTTTCGTTTTGCGTAAAAACTCGTCGAATGAGCCTAATTTCATCGAAATCGGAGGTGAGGACCGTATTCTGAATAATTACCATTTATAATAAATAATTATAAGAAAGGAACATAAAAGTACTTCAGCACTTAGAAAAATGGCCTCTGCGTCAGAAGTAAACGGTAAGATTTTAAGAAACAAAATAATATTTTATTATAATATAAAATAAACATCTGGAAAATAATAATTTATGCATTTTTAGACTTTACATGCAAACATTGTGGTCATATAATTACTTCTTTAGATGTTGTGCACGAACATGTTGCTTTATTGGGAAAGAAGTATACATGAACAACAATTTATTATTTACAGAAACTGACAACGAAAATAATTCATGTAAGGATATACAAATAACAAATAAAATTTATTTTATATATACATATTATTATATAATGAAGTAGAAATAAGTCTATTTAGCCAGAGAAGAATCTTTATGCTTAAAAATATTTCTTTATGTAAATTTATATGTATTATTTAGTTTTGCACACTTCAAGCCTAATACTTTTGGTCTTAAAATAAAGTTCTAAACTAAAGTTGCAATAGCAATTTCACATATTAAATTGACAATCAATTTAAATAATACTGATACGGTAATAAGTATCTCATTATAAATTATTTATTGTGAAAAACCGAATGATATTTTTACAGTAAATTCTTTATAGTATTTTAAAGATTCTTATTAACATCAATATTATTTAATTATCAATTTAATATGTGAAATTACTAATGTAGCTTCAGTTTAGAACATTGTTTCAAGACCAAAAGTATTCGGCGTATAATTTGTGGAACTGGATAATATATGAGATACACTTACATAGAAATATCATTAAGCATGCAACTTTGATCGAATACGTTTATGTCTATTACACTTGTGTATTTATGTATCAGTCGATTTTCTCACTTCTTATTATATAGGTATATTCTTAATTTTATAATATTTTAATTAATTTCTTTGTAGCAAATATTTTATCATCAGAAGAACTTTCACAAAATCAAGATCAAAACATTAATGAAATAAATAAAGAAGGTATATTTATATTATATTTGTAATTATACTCATTCCATGTAATTAATTTTTATCTCTTAATTAATATTTTTTGTAGAGGCTTTGTGGACTAAAAATAAAACTATGGCACTTTTATCACTATATGAAACAAATATGACACTGTCAGATAATCCTAGAAAAAAAACAAAATTGTGGACTGCAATTGCAGCGGGTTTAAACGAATTAAATATTAAAGTAAACTTTATAAACATATTATCTTTAATAGTAAAAATTAGAAATTATATATTGTTATTTTCTTTCTATCTTTTTTTTCTAGGTATCTGCCGATCAAGTCAGATGGAGAATGAATTATCTCATGAAAAAATATAAGGAATGTATTGATAACAACTTAAAATTTGGAAGAGGTACCATGACTTTTGAATTTTTTGATCAAATGGAAGACATGTTTGGACACAAAAAATCTGCTGCTGCTACATACACAACATCTAGTATTTTATTATCAGATACAAGTAAAAATTCAAATATTGGAACGAAAATTCAATCATCGAAAAAACAAAGGACTGAACATTCTAATTATACTGCTAGTATTTCTAAGAGCAGTTCAACAGGAATTAATTATAAAAATAAAGAAAATGAAGACGCGAACAAGGAATTATTTCATAAAGTAAAATCACAAACTGAAAATAAAAAAAGAAGTGACTTAGAAAATGTCTATTTGGAATATTTACAAAGTGAAGAGAAAAGACGTACCGAACATAACGATAATATATTAAAAGCAAAGAAAGAGGCTTTAAAATTAAAGAAACACTATTTAGAAGTGCGTGAAAAAGAATTAGAGATGAAAAAAATATAGCATTAAACAAAATCAAATTAAAAGAACGAAGACATGACGAAATATTAGAGATTGAAAAGTTAAAATGCGATTTATTGAAAAATTTATTAAATACAAAAGAAAAGTCTAAAACCGATACTGATTCAGAATGAGTAAAATAATTGTACAACTTATTCTCTTTTATTTTTATAGACTGCATATTTATGTTTAAAGAATGTGATAATAGACTATGTCCATTGCATGAAAGTTTAATAATATCGATATTTCTTTTTTTTTTATTACATCGTATTATGATTTATATGATTTTATTATTAAATTCAAATGCTCTTTAAATTCCGAATTTGTCCAATGATGCTACAATTCCTAAATAATTTTTTACTTTTTGTCTTTTATCTCCAGAAGTTAAATACTTTATTGTAAAGAAAAATGCATCATTGTCATCTTCATTATTATCTGTCGAAGTCTTCCATTGAAAAATTGCTTATTTCGCTATTACTTAATTCGCTACTTGAAGAATTGCTACTTATTTCAACATTTTCAATTAAACAATATATTTCATGCTTATTTTTAAGTACAATTTCTTTATGTTTACAATTATTTTAAAATATAAGGAAAAGCGTATATTGTATTTAACTCAGTACTGTAAAGAAAATTTAAAGACAGAAATTTACGACATTTAAATTATAAAAACTTAAAGATAGATATTTTTGTTTCTAATTATTATTTTTATTTTATAAAAGAAATTTATGTTGCAACAGTAAACTGACTCTGAATGCCAAAGAATAATAGCATTATATTTATGCAATATTATATACATGTTTTATTTACAAAATGATTAAATGTAAGTCAAGTTTTCTTTAATGAATAAAATATTGTTACACAAAATAATAAAATTTGACTTTTTCTTTAACTTAAACCTATGTAATATTTATATGTATAGTACTTATACTAATATATAGACCTTATACTAATACTAACTTATACTAATACTATAATACTAGTACTTATACTAATATATAACGCACTCTGTAAAATACATATATATATATATATATATATATATATCTACGCATAATGCAAGTAAGAAAAATATATAATTACATATAATTACGAATTAAGAAAATAATTCATTAAATAACTCTTCTTCGATCTATCCTAACTCTATTAACATTTTCGTTAATGTTTTCAGGTACATCATCAACAATAAAATTATCACATTGCTCATCAGTATAAATAAAATCATTTTCATTAATAGTTATGTAAAATACATGCAGCAGTAATAATATCAGTCACAAAATTAATATGTTTATATTCCGTAAAAAATTTTAATCGACGGAATCTTCCTTTTAAATAAGCAAATGTTTGCTCAACTTTTATTCTTGTTGATGATAGCATAGTATTAAATTCTTTTTCCTGCGGTGTTAAGTGTCCATTGTCGCGAAATGGTGGCACAAGCCATGGTAATGATGGGTATGCTGAATCACCAATTATAAAAGTATTTTCAGGAAATAACATTTCCCTATTATCATTTGCTGTATTATAAAGAGGAGATCTTCTTAAAACGCGAGCGTCATGTAAAGATCCCGGTTCGCCACAATATATATTTGTGAATCACATTTGAGGATCAACCACGGCTTGTAAGTTTATAGAAAAAAATTTTTTCCGATTATAATAATCACTTTCATTTTCAGTAGGTTTTTTGATACATATATGGGTGCAATCAATTGCTCCCAACACTTTTGAAATTCCTCTTTTTAAAAAAAATTGATCACATATAGTTTCGATTTCGTTACCTTGTGGCCATTTAATGATATTTATTTTGGTTAAAATCCAAGATAGTACACGCTGAATCACTCGGAATACAGAAGATATAGAAATATCAAAGCGATCTGCAATAGTTCTTAATGGCTCTGTATTGGATAAAAACCATAAAAATATTATGAAACTTAATTCTGCTGAGATTGGTTTCATTCCAAATGAATGATTTGGAATATATGGAGATTGTTGAAGTTCATCTAAAACATAATTAATATTATACAAATAATTATTTTATTAAATAAATCAGATAATATCATTGTGAATATATACATTTTTTACTTACCAATTAGTTTATAGGTTGCTCTTCTTGATAATCTCAAATGCTCTTTAAATTCCGAATTTGTCCATGATGCTACAATTTCTAAATAATTTTTCACTTTTTGTCTTTTATGTCCAGAAGTTAAATACTTTATTAATGGAAAGAAAAATGCATCATTGTCATCTTCATTATTATCTGTTGAAGAGTCTTCCATTGAAGATTGCTTATTTCGCTATTAGTTAATTCGCTACTTAAAGAATTGCTACTTATTTCAACATTTTCAATTAAGCAATATATTTCATGCTTTTCCATCTCTGTAATTTATATCATTATACACTCATTACATTTATTTCATTATATTTTTTGTTATTATATTATCATACTATTGACCCTTACCGTACCATCTACAATTTGGTGCCTCATCCATTCCATACCCATCAAGGATCACTTCAAATCTCCGTTTTTTCACCTCTTCAAAATAATTTTAAAAATCTCTCAAAATTTACCAATATACTTTCAACTTTCTAGAATAAATATATTGACTCTTTATTTTGGAAAATAATAAATGTGATATAATTATAATTACCGAAAGACTCACAAAGAAACTTGCACGAACAGGAATCGCTCGGCCACTAGTTACCCATATTAAAAAGTTAATATAGATGACTAACAAATAAAATAGAGAAATCAAACCCACTCTGGCGATTCTCTCAGAAACTAAATCTAGAGTTCTGAGCGTTCCAACAAGACTTTACACAGTGGAACACAGTGTAACGTCTCCGTGTCCTAGCTGGAAAACAGCCAGTATCAGTCGGCGGTCTGGCAAAATCGGTAGCCATACACTTAAGCACGAGCTCATGTCCGTGTGCTCGCCTGCGATTGAAAATCTGACATCATTTTCGTAATCAGCGACCTTAAAAACCTCCGAGTAACAAGTTTCATGAAAATTTAATAAGTACTTTCTGAGATATTGATTTCATCCCTCTTAATTGAAAAAGGGTGTTTTCTACCCTTAAAATGCAAAACGGGCCGATATAAAAAAATACGTGTCAAATATTTTTCGATGTTTTAATACCATGCCAAGTTTCAGAAAAATCGGTGAATGACACTTGGGTAGGGTTACTTGTCAGTTTAATCGCTCTATCTACACAAAAGTGATTGGCAAAAAAGGCCAATCACTTTAGTGTAGGGACACCCTGTACAGGAATACGCCGAGTGGCCGAGAAAGTACATTTTCGGTTTTCGGTCGCTTATAACAAGCGACTACTAGAGGAAGCGAGACAGCGAGAGAGAGCGGTCGTCCTTTTCGCTCTAATACTCGTTTGTACAAGTTACTGGTAGAGCAACAAGGATGGGCGCTGTCTCTCGCTGTCTCGCTCGCTCTCGCGCAACGGCGAAGACGGCCGACTGGATGCCAGTAGGTGTATGCTTGGTGGGGGTAAAAGTGATGGGACTGGTTTTCCGTTGTGCCGGGAGCCAAATCAGTGATGCACATTTGGCTCCCGGCACACAGAAAGCCCGCCCACCAATTTTACCCCCACCAAGCAGACACCTACTGACAGTCAGTGATGCACATTTGGTAACACGGAAACCAGCCCCACCACTTGTAACCCCACCAAGCAGACACCTACCAGCATCGAGTCGGCCGTCTTCGCCGCGAGAGCGAGCGAGACAGCGAGAGACAGCGCCCGTCCTTCTCGCTCTACAAGCGAGTATTAAAGCGAAAAGGACGGCCGCTCTCTCTCTCTCTCTCTCTCGCTGTCTCGCTTCCTCCAGTATCGTAGTTGCTTGTTATAAGCGAGCGAAAACCGAAAATGTACTTTCTCGGCCGCTCGGCGTATTCCTGTACAGGGTATCCCGACCTTTTTTACTAATCACTTTTATGTAGATAGAGCGGACAAAACTGAGTCGAAAAGTCCTCTACCATTTTGCAATTTTCGCAATAGTTAACAAGATATTAATTAATAAAAATTGCAAAATATTGGTCTTGAATAATTTTTTACTCAAATACTATCAACTTTACAGAAAAACTGCAAGAAACAAAAATTATTACAATAATTTTATTCTCATATAAAGTTTTGAGAACTTTTTCAGAATTTTTCATCAACTTTTTAGTACTACATTTTCTTATTTTTATCTACATGAGAAAATACGGTATTAAAAAATTCTGAAAAAGTTCTCAAAACTTTATGAGAAGAAAATAAATAATTTTTGTTTCTTGCAGTTTTTCTGTAAAGTTGATAGTAGTTGAATAAAAAATTATTCAAAACCAATATTTTGCAAAGTTTAGTAATTAATATCTTGTTAACTATTGCGAAAATTGCAAAATGGTAGAGGACTTTTCGACTCAGTTTAGTCCGCTCTATCTACACAAAAGTGATAGGTAAAAAAGGTCGGGATACCCTGTACAGGAATACGAGCGACCGAGAAAGTATATTTTCGGTTTTCGGTCGCTTATAACAAGCGACTACGATACTAGAGGAAGCGAGACAGCGAGAGAGAGCGG
>NW_017296606.1:2973-5592 GCF_001594075.2 Trachymyrmex cornetzi | reverse complement strand
GGATTCGATTGTAATTGGTCAGTTTCTTACGGCATAAGGCATAAAACACCTATTGTAGATCCGGACTAACTCGTAAACACAAGCGAGTATTAGAGCGAAAAGGACGGCCACTCTCTCTCGCTGTCTCGCTTCCTCTACTAGTCGCTTGACATAAGCGACCGAAAATCGAAAATGTACTTTCTCGGCCGCTCGACATATTCCTGTATAAGGGATAAAGAGACATGCACACACATTCTAGATGACGATTTTAATAAATAGATTTTAATAAATTTTAGTAATCATATAACCCTTCCATTAATAGCAAAAATGATTTTAACGTTAAAAAAATCAAAATATGTTTCAAACGTGACGTTTTTCGTAATATCTTTCCAGTACACTCACATATTTTCTTTGGAAATACGTTCGTGTAGATATCTTGATATTTTTTTCAAAATTTGAAAATTGGCACTTTACAGTTAAAAAAGGTAAAAACGAGTATTAGTCTAATTATTCATTTACTTTTTATTCTATTAGGTGTTAAACTTAATTCCTATCGTTTTTTCGTCTCAAAAATCGATTTGTTTCGAAGGGAAGATGAATGAATATCTTAATCAAAGTAATTTCCTCCATAATCTACTACTTTTTCCTATCTCTCCGGCAACAGGGCAATCCCACGACGGTAGAACGCGGTGTCTTTCGAGGCGATCCATTCATCCACCCATTTTTGGACTTCGTTGTAACTGGAGTAGTGTGTGTCTGTAAGTGCGTGTTGCATCGATCGGAAGAGATGGTAATCCGACGGTGCCAAGTCTGGAGAGCACGCTGGGTGCGGCAGAACTTCCCATTCAAGCTCTCGAAGTGTCTGCTTCACGCTTTTCGCGACATGCGATCGAGCGTTATCATGCAACAAAATGACTTTGCGTCAATTGTTGGCTACGGATGATCTTTTTTGCATCAATTCGTCACTCAATCGGTATAATTGCTGTTTGTAGTGATCAGCTGTAACGGTTTCATTTGGACCCAAGAGTTCTTAATACAGCACACCTTCCTGGTCCCACCAAACGCACATCAAGATCTTATCTCCGTGAATATTCCTCTTCGGCGTTGAAGCAGATGGTTGGCCGAGGTCCACCCATGATTTTTTCCGCTTGGAAATATCAAAATAAATCCATTTTTCATCGCCAGTCACGATGCGCCACAAAAAACTCTTTTTTCTTTACCTGGCAAGCAAAGAAGTCGCAATAGTCAAACGATTCGAAATGGCACTTTCTGACAACTCATGTGGTAGCTATCTCCTTTCCTTATGGATCTTTTCCATGGCATGCAAGCGTTTTGAGACGGCCTTTGGAGTAACACTAAACTGTTTCGATAACTCTAAAAACGTTTGAGCTGGATTCTCATCAAGCAGTTCTTGCAGCTCGATATCTTCAAATTTTTGCGGCTGTCTTGGAAGTTCTTTGTCTCTCACATCAAAATCACCGTTTCGGAAGCGTTCAAATCAAACTCTACATGTTCTTTCCGATGGAGTTTCATCACCATACACTTCCGATAATAAGCGATACGATTCAGCTGCGGTTTTCTTGAGGTCAAAGTAGTCAAGTAGTGAAGAAGCACACGTCGGAAAAGCAACTTATCGCGATTCATTTTCAATCAATTGGAAAATCTCTTTGGCGTCGAGAAAACTAACCTGTGAGGATTGAATCACTTTCAACGATGTCTAAACTACAAAAGACATATGACTTCATCGTTAAAACTCACCAGCGTTGAAGCCAGCACCCTCTAGTAGCGAGTGATAGGAATTAAGTTTAACACTTAATAAAAAATGCATATTTCAATAATTTTATAATATTTTTTCATAATATATTAATATTTATTAATAAATATTAATAATATATATATTAATGTTACTCGTAATATTAATATGACATTAGTAATAGTGAATTATCAATATTATTATTATTACTTAAAAAATGCTAATTTTATAATAAGAAAAAATTCAATATAGATTAAATAATCGTTTCAATTTTTTTTTAACTATAAAATGCAAATTTTAAACATTTGATGAAAATGTGTATTCAAATTTCAACTAAGTTCTACCAAAAAAATTCCGTCTATAACAGTACTCCAAGAATATCATTTAGAATGTGTTATTTAATACTAATTGCGATATTTTTTCTTTTACTGCAAATTACCAATTTTTAAAATTTTAAAACAAATTATGTTACAGATATCAATATAAATGTTCTACCAAACAAATTCTATGCTTATACTCGAAATTTGACGTTTGAAAAACATTATAATTCTTTTTAGTTTTAAAATAAACTTTATAAACTGCTCTTTTTCTTCTCTAATGTCTTTATTACATTTTTTCAATTTTTTGATACATATATTCAGGGATATAATGTTTTAATTTTTTTTTGCAATTATGTGAGAACTCGTATATTCGTGTATATTACAAATTAATCCCGGACCGCGCACACAATGAGTCTCTTACTGTGCTTTTTAAATAAGTTTCAAATTTTCTTCAGCCATAGGTACTTATGCCCTTCTTCTTGACTCTAGCCTTTCAGAAAATTTATACAAATTGTAGTTGAAGAACTAACGCAGAAAAATTAACGAAAAAGCGCTGTAAAATTGAAA
>NW_017296606.1:2581-2855 GCF_001594075.2 Trachymyrmex cornetzi | reverse complement strand
TTTCGCGTTTTACTGATTATTGATTGGTTACGCGGTTACGCGATACGCGGCAAATCCGCTTCATGGGACTCCACCCTAAGAGGCGCTGTCCGCAGCATATAAAGGACAGAACGATAGGCTCTGAGGCACTATCTCTGTCATTTGCCGGTCTAGTGGGGGAATCGTATGACTATTCTCCTCAACTGCTAAGGGCTATGGCAGAGAACGAGACGTAACGAGACGCAAGTTCCGTAGTCGTAACGTAAGGTAAGGCAGAGAAAAACGTAGCTGTCGT
>NW_017296606.1:0-512 GCF_001594075.2 Trachymyrmex cornetzi | reverse complement strand
ATTTATATATATATATATTTATTTATTTATAGGAAATAGTGACGGAGGAATTTTTAATGAATGCGATATAGGAAAAGATATAACTAATAATCGATTAAATTTACCAAAAGATTCGATCAATCTCCCTGGTAGCAATTTTACAACGTCTACTTTTTTCGTGGCTGATGATGCTTTCAAACTATCAAGGAGAATAATGAAACCTTATTCCAGTAAAAACCTAACATATAAACAGAAGATTTTTAATTACCGACTTTCCAGAGCACGAAGAACAGTTGAAAGTGCTTTTGGAATTTATGCAAATAAATGGAGAATATTCCATACAGCTATCAGCATGCTACCAGAAACTGCTGATTTAATCGTAACAGCTTCAGTATGTCTACATAATTATATATTGAAAGAGGAGCAACACAGTGGATACAAAATGTATAGCCAGGAACAAACTTTCAATAATAATGCTAACCAGGTATAAATAAAAAGTAAAAGTAATTTATTTTTACGAAATAATAATTTTT
>NW_017296605.1:1061-1284 GCF_001594075.2 Trachymyrmex cornetzi | reverse complement strand
CGAATATTACTCCCCTCACTCTGACTCTCGAAATGCGACAGCTAATAATTCCCAAGCTCGGGATGGCACGTGGCTCGCAGCTCCGCGGTTCTACACGGCGGCCATTGCGCCGATTTTATCGTTACGGTGCGAGCTGGCTTACGTGCGATCCACCCGGCGACGAACCCCAGTCGGCAACATCACAAATTACGGCGACGCTCGTCTCACCCTCGTCGGCTCCTTC
>NW_017296605.1:407-841 GCF_001594075.2 Trachymyrmex cornetzi | reverse complement strand
GCAGGCCCGCGCGGCCTTGAATCCTCGCTCATGCGAGCGCGCAATGCGGATTCCTGTCAAGGGTGGCGTCCGCATTCACGGCCCTTGCACTTCCTGGCCGGGTGGAGGAAATCGGGATGGGTTTCCTTCCCGCTCGTCGGGTCTTAGGCTCCCGACGGCGTCCGTCCGGCCCCTCCAGGGTGGCCGGGAATTCTGGCCTCCTCCGATGCTCTGCAAGGGGTACATGGTGAATGTATGGTCCCTTTTTTATGTGACAGCGGTTACAAGCAATGATATAAAATGGTACAACCTGCTAATCCGGGCTCCCGGATGTGTGCCCTTCTCTCTGCTCTGCGGCCGTCCTTACGCTCCGGTCCTTCTTCTGTCTTCCTTCCGAGGGTGGCGGGCGAGACGGCACGATGATACAATTGCATTTCACGGTAGCTGCCTGGCGG
>NW_017296605.1:0-238 GCF_001594075.2 Trachymyrmex cornetzi | reverse complement strand
GAGCCGGTAGGAAGCGCGAGTCCGCCGTCGACAAGTCCGCACAGTGACGGACAAAATGTCACGTCACATACAATAAATAATAAAAAAAGATTCTTGATCTTCCACAAATTGTAAGTCAACCCTTCGTAGGTGCGAACATGATGCATTTACGACCCATATATCGTCTATAATGTGTACTGATAATATTATTTTGCATATAGATGAATCATCAAATTGCAATGTGTAATAATTACATAAA
>NW_017296604.1:0-826 GCF_001594075.2 Trachymyrmex cornetzi | reverse complement strand
ATTCATATATCTATGAATAAAACATATATACATGAGAATAAAATTATATTCGTGAAAACACAAGTATTATAATAATCAAAAGTGATAGTTTGCATTTAAGATAAAGAATATAGGCTTTAGCAAAAAAGTTGGCAAAAAAATGAAAGTAATTTTTTATTCATATATGTTGATCATTAAATTGTACCATATATTTGTGGGAACATTGCATCAATCACCCATGTTAACATGGGTCAACATATATGAATAATCAATATATATCTATGAATAATATATAGGCTTTAGCAAAAAAGTTGGCAAAAAAATGGAAGTAATTTTTTCTCTCTCTCGAGCGCGCTTATTCTAACAGGTCTTATTATTTATATAGTTCTTGTTATTAATAATAAATATAATTGTGACATTATTTTAGCAATACACATTTTATTTTTTTTTACATTTTATTAATTTTTTTTCAGTTTTATTAATCAATCAGATAATCTGTGATATCACATAAGTGTCCATTTCGGAAACATTCTTCTATCCACTTACATTTCACAATTTTCGCAGATATTTGCTCACGTGCTTTCACGTTTTTTATAATATAAATATATGTAGAAATTATCTGTGAACCTCACTCACCTGAAAGAAATGATTTCAAAGATCTTTGGTCCGCCAAACGTACATGCTTATTGTAGAGGTTATGGTTATGTCGCACCGACATGCATTGTGGTTATGTGTACGTCCCGTGTTGCCATATGCACGGTGCGATTTAGGCCACTACATCGTAGTGCGATTTAGGAAACAGTAGCATTTTGTAAAACTTTATTTATTTAATTTACAAACAAAATTG
>NW_017296603.1:11818-13314 GCF_001594075.2 Trachymyrmex cornetzi | reverse complement strand
TTTCGATTCAGTTCGGTCCGTTCTACCTGCTCGTGACAGGAATCACGACAATTTTCAAACCCCGAGTTAATTCGCCGAGTTAACATTATGTCGCGACATAATAAAAATTCCGCATTTCGATTATTATGCTTTGACATAATTTCAATTCATGGAAATATTATTATATTACGACATAATTTTAATTCATTATTAAAAATCGTAATTCTTTAAGAATTCAACAGATTAGACTAAATTTCTTTAATGCTATTAAAAAGTAAAACGCTTGCCATATGTACATTTTAGGATTATTATCAAAATAAATATTCTTTGTTAAAGATTACTTCCTAAAAGAAGAGATATTAAGTAACTGCTTTGACTTTGTGTATAGAATTACTATTTTTCTGTGCGCACGTTCACGAACACAGAAAATGTACGCAAACAATTTTTCTATGTTTTCAATTTTTCTAATTTTCGTAACCGAGATATTAATTTCTAATATGTTTCCGAACATACATGCATGCAAAAATAAATTTTTCGTACGAAGATTTCGTTTTGATATGAACAGAGAATGATCATAGCTGAAAGAATAATTATAACTGATATTAATTTCTAATATGTTTCCGAACATACATGCATGCAAAAATAAATTTTTCGTACGAAGATTTCGTTTTGATATGAACAGAGAATGATCATAGCTGAAAGAATAATTATAACTGGAAATTCGACGCTATTCGCGACTCATGTCTAGCGACGACCATTGCTGCTTGTTATAAACAACGCGCGCGGCGCGCCGCGCTGGGCGGTCCTATAGAGCCGCGCGCTTGCATTTGGCGGTGGGCCGGGAGAATTAGGATATTTTTATAAATAAATATCTCGTTAACTGTTGCGAAAATTGAAAAATGGTAGAAGACGTTCCGTCTCAGTTTAATCCACTCTATTTGTCCATGATATTTGTCAGGAGAGTTGTGGGACACCCTGTATATATCTCAAATATACAGAGTGGTCCGTTTTAATCTATCGATGCGAATATCTCGAAAAGTACGCATCTGATTGAAAAGTTGTAAAGGGAAAATTTGTTTGTTTAGATGGGGGACATCCAATGACACCGAACTCGACCCCCCACCCCCATCCCCGGGGGTGGGGCGGGGGTCAAAATTGAAATTTTAAATGGGTACCCCGATTTTTTATTACAGATTCTGATTCTGCGTCGAAAAATATGAAAGTTTTTTCTCAAACATTTTTTTCGATGCGTGACAGATGGCGTTGTAATCGGCAGTTTTAATCTATCGATGCGAATATCTCAACAACTACGCATATGATTGAAAAGGTAGAAAAGGGAAATCTGTTAGGAAATCTGGATTGGGGACATCCAATGACACCATACTCGACCCCCCCCTCTCCAACCCTCCGTATGGAGCGGGTTCCACTTAAAAGTCTTAAATGGGTACCCCAATTTTTTATTGCAGATTATGATACTGCGTCGAAAAATATGGAAGTTTTGTTTGGAACATTTTTTT
>NW_017296603.1:5395-10682 GCF_001594075.2 Trachymyrmex cornetzi | reverse complement strand
GCACAAGCTGTTCGAATACGTTCTTTCATATCATCTCGCGTCGTCGGCCGTTGTGCGTAAACGCAATCTTTCAACATCCTTTCTGACTATTAAAGTCATAGTCTAATAGATAGAATAGTCTAAAAAAAAACATCCTGGGCTGACAAAGAATTTCGAAAGTTGACAGCGCGAAAATTCGTTTTCAGCGAGTGAAAATGTCCATGAAAATCATTAGTGACGGAAAATAACAACTTGATTCGTTATTCTTCCCGAAAAGACTCAGAATCGCAGAGACTTATTGTTTCGGCTTTGGATCATCGTTCTACGTTTCATTCTTTTAATCGGTAAGAAATACGGTTGCGCTACTGTGGCCGTACAGCGAACTTCGATTTATTAGTGCAGTTAGACTTCACTCTCAATGAGAACATTAAATGAGAAATTCGATAGTTTTTCCAATAGCCGCCATACTTCCAATACGTAGGTAATTTATTTCAGGTAAACATGTCGGATTATACGCCTTCAGAAATTGTTGACATGATTATGGTTTTAGGAGAAACTCAAAATAATTTTGCAGCTGCTGCACGACTTTATGCACAACGTTTTTCGAACCGGAGACATTCAAACATTGTCACCATTCGTGATCTGGCTGCAAGAGCTCGAGATATGCAATAAAAAATTGGGGTACCCATTTAAGACTTTTAAGTTGAACCCGCTCCATACGGAGGGTTGGAGAGGGGGGGGGGGTCGAGTATGGTGTCATTGGATGTCCCCTATCCAGATTTCCTAACAGATTTCCCTTTTCTACCTTTTCAATCATATGCGTAGTTGTTGAGATATTCGCATCGATAGATTAAAACTGCCGATTACAGCGCCATCTGTCACGCATCGAAAAAAATGTTTGAGACAAAACTTTCATATTTTTCGACGCAGAATCAGAATCTGTAATAAAAAGTCGGGGTACCCATTTAAAATTTCAATTTTGACTCCCACCCCACCCCCGGGGGTGGGGGTGGGGGGCCGAGTACGGTGTCATTGGATGTCCCCCATCTAAACAAACAAATTTTCCCTTTACAACTTTTCAATCAGATGTGTACTTTCCGAGATATTCGCATCGATAAATTAAAACGGACCCTGTATATATAAACACACAAAAAGTGCAAGATCGAATCAATTTTTTATCAAATTGTAAGAAAAATATTTTCTTATCGATGGCTTGCATTATGGTTTCATTGACTATAGGCACTTTTATAGTTTTTATAAGATCTAAAAAACTCATTTCTAAAGAATAAAATATATTGTTCAATAGATAATGTAAAAATTAAACTATAATGAGGGATATGTTTATATGAAATTGTAAAAACAATCGCAAAGAGTTATGTCTTATTGGCGGAAGAAAATCTATAAAGTAGAAGTTTAGAATAATAGTGTGGAAATATACAGAAAGCATTATGTTGTAAAAAATTTTATGTGACGAAAATTTTAATATACAGTTGTACGTTAACCCACGACTCATGTTTCACGACTCATTTATGGCCATCTTTGTGCCGAACCTCTTAGCCAAAATTTCATCGATAAATTTTAGAACCTACTCACCGTAGATCCGGACTTACAATTCTAAAGAGCATATGCAAAATTAACAAATATTGACATTACGTACTTATTTGCTGTTAATTAAATATAAATTAAAACCATATAATTTAATTACATTACAGAAATAGTAAGAAAGAAAAATTTATTTTGTTCATAATTAACCTCAATAAAATCGAAAATCATCAAAAGAAATATACTTACGGTATTCGGTTCTCTGTTTCTAGGCGTTTTGCATATAACACACAATATTCAGAAAAACCATTGGCACTTTATTAATTTACGTGAACAGAACAGACGCTGTATGTCCGCAGAAAAGTTGTAAATACACTTATTGCCGAGCAGCACTAATCATGGCAGAATGCCTAATTCCGCCATTTGCTTGATTCACACTGCATCCGATATGCATAATGCCTAGTTCGCAATAGACGCGATGGACGATGCGCGACGAGCGATAGTCAATCAGAGCTCTGCTTTACACCGTTGCGTAAGCAAAAGCAGAGCTTTCATTGGATATCGTTCGTCGCGCTCATTACCCATCACGTCCAGTGTGAACTAGACATTATGCATTATGCGTTATGCAAGAGCTCTCCGCTTTAGTCATTTTTAAAAACAGTATTTAAGAATGATGTATATAAATACAATTAAGATGAAATATTATTAATGCATAAATGTATAAGATAGTAATATTTTCGTTCAAGAACATATTGTAAGTATAGAATGTTCTAATATTTAGGATATTCCTATTTAAATCCGAGAATGGACATCCTTATGATGTCTTAATTAGGTAAACCCTAAGTACGTCAAGAAATGGATGTCCATTGGACGTATTTTTAGTCCATAACTTTTAATCCATAGTCATAAACCGTTTTACGTCCAGCGGACGTCCGTTTTTAGTCCATGGACGTATGGACCTAAAATGAACCTTAAATGGACGTTCTAAGAACGTCCTGTGCTGTCTGGGCTGCTTACCTTCCGTACTCGATTTGCCAACTATTTCTCTTTATAACTTCGGAAAAATTTTGTTAAAAAGTAAGCTTCAGACAAATTTTTGCCAAAGGAAAAATCATCTCAGAATACGTCTAAGAATATGTTCCTTTAAGGACAAAAAGTTATTTTGAATCACCCTGTATGACAGATTTCTTAACCTATAAACAGTTGTTATCTTTAAATTAAGTTAAATATCTCGCAGGGTACAGCGATCTTTTTTTCTGCTAAATTCTTTCATTTTATATAAAAACGCGTCTACTGAATATAATTTTAATTACCGGCGTTGAGGATATTAAATTAAATAGTTATCTAATTAATTTTGCTCATAAGGAAAAGGACCCAACTATCTACCTTCGATTTTAATAAGCTTTTAGTACGTTATTCTCCAGACAAAAATAAGCAACACGTATTTTTTTTATGTGCCCATACGCATTTTTTTAAAGAAAACATCTCTTGGAAAAAAATTGATTTTTCTATTTCGAAGCAAATATCGTCGGAACTGTAAGAGATAGAAAACATTTTTCTGAATAAAAATAGAAAAGCATTAAGAGTACTTTAAGACCATAATAAAAAATTTTTTTTTAAATAAACAATTTTTATTATAAATAAATTTTTAATACTTTTTTTTGTTATAGTTCTAAAGTACTCTTGAAGCCATTCAATTTTCATTGTGAAAATTTTGTTCTATCTCTTATAGTTCCAACGATATTCGCGTCGAAAGAGAAAAATCAATTTTTTTCTGAAGGGTGTTTCACCCTCTAAAAGTGCGTATAAGCACGTATAAAAAATACCGACTGAATGTTCAGTTAAATCACACTAATTTCTACCAGGATTATATTGACAGATATATCATAACTATACGTTCATTAACATTCAGTGTTCGTGGATTATCGAAGTAGCAGTTTCCGTACGATTACAGAGGTCAAGCAATGCGAATAGTGATTCGCATTCGGATAAGTGACGGTTTCAAAATACCTTAAAATTAATTTCCATAATATTTCCTCATAAGGCCCTCATAATTTTTCCTTACAAGGCCCTGATAAGTTTTTTTTACACGGCCCTGATAGTTTTTCCTTACAGGACCCTGATAATCTTTCCTTATAGAACTCTGATAAACAATTTGTTACATGCCATATAGGGCCCAAGTTATCTAACGTAATAGGGCCCCCGATTAATTTTGGGCCATACTAATCAGGTTCTTTTTTAAGCAAAATCTAACAATTTTCTACACGGGATGTAAGTAGATATGGAAATAAATAATGTACGCATAGACAGATGAGATGTGAAAAAAGTGCGGAAGATGTACCAAAACGTTACGAATAAATGCGGAAAAAATGCCGAAAAGGTACGTGCGGAAGTGGAACTTAAAAGATGTAAAAGAGATATAGAAGAATTGCGAAAGATGTGTAGAAACGATGCGAAGAGGTGCAGAATAAATGCGGAAGAAATACAAAAGAGATGTAGAAGTGGTGCAGAAAAGGTGCGGAAGAGGTGCAGAAGAAATGCGAAATGAATGCGGGACAGGTGTGATATGTGGTACAGATGTAGAAAAAGTACTGAAAAGATACATGAAAGATGCGGAAGAGATGTAGGAAGGTGTGGAAAAAGTGTACAAGAGATACAATAAAAGTGTAGAAAAAGCGTAGAAAAGTGCACAAAAAAGTTCAAAAAGTGCAAAAAAGATGTAGAAAAAGACAGAAAAAGTGTATAAAGTGCAGAAAAAGGATGCAATAATAGGGGACAAGATTTTTTGACGACGACGACGACGAGGATCTGAATGAATAAATGACATAAATTGGGCTGAAAAATACGTGAATATATTCATATCTACGCATTGAGTACAATTACGGACATGATTATTATCTCATTTTAATTGTAAAAATTTGTATTCTTTCCCAATATATGCATTTTTTAATAATATCAACTTGTTTAAATAATACAATTTTTAGTTACATACGCGAGTTCCTTTCTGTAAAGTCTTTCGTGATACGCTGTAACGTCTCTTTCATGACATGGTATTATCCCCTTCATAATATACTACAAAAATCTACTTGACGGGAGACGGGACCGCGTCTCCTAATTGCACAACTGTAAAACTACGTTCTCGACGAGTTCTCTCCAAGATCACTGTTCCTGAGCTTCTCCCAGATTCTTTGTCCCAGGTCTCAATAACGATACTGGTCCGGCGATGACCTGCATATGGCGAGGGGAAACTCCAGTCTAACGGGACTTACCAGGTATGTAAATATGAAACCGGAAGTTTTTAATAGAAAATACACGTTTATTGCATGAAAATGATAAAAAACATTTTATTCGAAGTATTGCCCATCGCTAGTTATACATTTTTCTCATCTGTTTGACAATTTGTGGATGCCACGCCAAAAAAATTGTTGCTCTTTTGAGCCAAATCAGTCATCTAGCCATCTTCGTAAGAAGTGAAGCGCTGCTGAGCAAGTGCGTGTCTCATCGATGCAAATAAGTAGTAATCGGACGGAGCCAAGTCTGGTGAGTAAGCCGCATGCGAAAGTATTTCCCGACCAAACGCCTCAGTCGTTTCCTTGATCAGTTTTGCTGTGTGTGATGGTGCATTATCACGAAGCAAAATCACTTTGTGTTGCCTTTTTTGATATTCCGGTCATTAATCACGCAAAGCTTGATTCAAACTGATCATTTGTTGTCGGTAGCGTTCAGTATTAACGGTTTCGCCAGGTTTTAGCAGCTCATAATAGAT
>NW_017296603.1:2180-4319 GCF_001594075.2 Trachymyrmex cornetzi | reverse complement strand
GAATGGCAGGTTGAGTTCAGCCTGGTCATTCTCAACACTTGGTCAAGAAGTATATGCGTGCGCTCTAACGGGGAATCGACCTGACTTGGGCGGCGGTGCTCATGATTGCGGATTGGAGAATGTGTACGGGGACTACGTCAGATCATGATTGCATTGTGATCTATCTTCGTCCAACCCTCCTGGATGGTGCACGCCGAGTGGGGGACACCTACTTCCGCTAGGCCCCGAGACAACTCGACGTGGACCTTCTGACAGCGGTAGTCCAAGCCAAGACCTGAAGCAAAGACCAGGCGCCGGTTTCGGTGGATGAGAATATGGAGTGATATTATACGGTGTGCCTGCAACGCGAGTATGCCGCGGTTTAAGAGGTGAGTCCCCCGCGCAACTTATTGGTGATCGGAGGAAATAGCCGAACTCAGGCGTTTTCCGTATAAGACAGGCGCCGCTTTCAGTTGAGTCGTAGGTAGGGTAACCTTGTCGCCATCACCGAGGTACACGAGGCGTTTCGCATTTACCGCCATCATTAGTGCCAAGTCCAAGTCTTGTGATAAACTCATTGCAGATTTGGACAGGGACTCCTGGAGGCATCCATATAGTATTGTTTTAAACAAATTCTGATATGCGGCGCGCTCCTAATTGGTGAAACCCTGAACAACTTCCCGGGGGGAGGTGATGAACACATTGTGTCTGATGAGGGAGGTCGTCGGTTCCCTTCACGTGGGTTCGCCCCCTGGTTAGTCGGAGGATTTTGAGGTAACGGCTAACGAGCTCACGTCGCTCGTGAAAAGGCTCGGGGTGCAAAGGCACGCGGTTAGGATGAGATCCCGGGGAGGGTTTGGGCGCTGGTGATGAGCGAACTAGCCCTCTGGCTTCAGGCTCCGGCACTTCACTAGTTGTCCCAAGGCGAGGCGCTTCCCCTTCAAGTGGAAGAGAGCTTTTCTGATCCTTCTACAGAAGAACTGTGTTGCCAATTTAACTATTTTGTAGCTATTTTTTATGTAGCTAGCAAAAATTGACTCCAGCTATTCAGCTATTTTTCTGGATATTTTTATAAAGGTGATATAAAGCTAGCTATTTCTTATGATTCTAATTCGTTAATGCATGATTTATGCCAGAATATTTAAAAAATAAAATTTCATATTGGATATCGATCATTATTCAAATCTTCCTATCAACGTAGCAAACACATTTGGAAAGATATGGAATGAGATACTAGAAATGACGTCCTAATCTACACTTTTCTACACTTATTCTACTTTCAAAAAGACTCATTTGGCAAAAAGTACAGTACTCGAGGTTATGTTATACTATTTTTGGGGCTTCCAGTGTCAAATGCAGAAATTGAGCGTATATTCAGCCAACTCAACTTATAGCGATTTCGGTCACTTGCACTACTCTAGATCAATGCACACTAAAAGCTGCTTTGCATGAAATTAGCGAAGTTAAATGTAAAAGTATATAAGTATTTTAAACAATTAACTGTCTACTAATGATATTGTCATGTTATTTAAAAAAATATATGTGTATCATTTCATTGTCAAAGTTGATTATATTGTATCATCAGTAAAAAATAAAACAAGTAATAAGATAAGACTTAATATGATAAATTCAATGCTTTATATACGCTATGGTTTAAAAAAACACGAAAAATGTTGCAATTACGAATTACCAGAAAAGTTATTAAAATAAATTGGTACTAACGAAGTTTAATCCCAAAAATGTGAGAATTTTTAGATAAACAATCTATTATTTCATAAATGTAAAACTTTATTTTATTCATTATGGTATTTTCGCTATATTATATTCATATTTTCGATGTTACTACAATTTGTTACTCATTGTTATATTACTATAACACGTTACTTAGTTTATTTTATAATAATACCCATGCTCATGTGCAACTGTAAAAGCTTTTTCCGTAAAATAAATTAATATTATTCTTGAGGCTTCCACGGGTGCTTCCTGTATAAAGATTATGTGTTTTGCGGATGTTTTCCGTGTCCAGATCCATTCTTGGAATGCCAACGTTTTGTGAACCTTGTAGTTCACTTCATTAGGGCGAGGAGTAGCCTAATACTGAGCTGTTCCTCCGGGCCGTTCCTTTTATATTACGCTGCTTGCTGGAGTGGTGGGGGGGAA
>NW_017296603.1:0-1259 GCF_001594075.2 Trachymyrmex cornetzi | reverse complement strand
CATTATTTAGCAATTTTCTTTAATTTTCAAAATCCAGCTGTTATTTAGCTATTTTTTAAGTGTTGTCTAGCTTTTTTTTTCGAGAGTTGACAACACTGAGAAAGAGGGGAAACCGGCAGACTTCCCGTCTACTTACCGGCCCATCAACCTGCTGGACTAGGTTGGGAAGCTCTTTGAAAGAATCATAGTTACCTGTATCGTCCAGCACTTGGAGAGGTCCTGACTTTCACTGAGACTAGTTTAGCTTTCAGGAGAGACGCGGGTTCACTATGGACGCTATCATCAGGATCCGTTCCTTCTCGGAACAAATGGTGCAGAGGGTGGGTTGGGTTGTGATAACAGCATCTTGATATTGTAAATGCCTTCAACTCCATTCCCTGGGAGATGGTCGGGAAGGCTGCCTACTGTCATGGTCTACTCGACTACTTAAAAAAGTCTTTTGGATCACTTCTGTGGAACCTCGTATACAATGATGTTCTCTGCACCCTCCCGCCACGGCGGCTGCAACCTGGTCTGCTTCGCGGACGATACCTTGGTTGTGGTCGGCGGGGAAACGTGAGAGGAAGCCACAGTCAACGTTGAGACAGTCGTGGCGGAGGTAGTGCGAAGAATCCAGGAGATAGATTCGAAGAGGGTTCCCCCCCAAAAACGGAAGTTATGTTCTTTTATGGTAAGGTTTCCAAGAAGTCGTCTCAGACCTCTCTGTAAGTGGGGATAGCCCGTGTCGAGGTGCGCACTCAGACGAAGTATCTGGGACTCACCTTGGATGAACTCTGGAGATTCCAAAAGCACTTTAAACTTCTGGTCCCAAGAGTAGGCAGGATTGCGATCGCGCTCGATCGCCTACTGCCCAATCTCAGTGGTCCGAATGTCAACCAAGTTTAGGCACTTGTTCGCGAGAACGGTGATGTCGATTCTTTACGGGGCATCGGTGTGGGCCCAGGAGGTGGCCATCAATAGGCGTATCAAGTGTCTCGATTATCCAGTGCAGATTAGGATCGCTGCACGGATATCCCGAGTCTATCGCACCACGTCACATGCGGCAGTTACGGCTCTCGCGGGGGTTCCCCTCGTGGATCTCCTCGCTCGGAAACGCGTCCGATCAGCGCGTTAAGAAAACGAGGTTCAGAACACCGGAGGAACGGCTCACCTTTAAAGCCGTGGACATAATGAGAGCATAAGAACGGGGAAAATAATCCAGGAATGGGAGAGGCGACTCCTAAACCTGGATTCCCTTGACTGCGTAACTATCATGGCCA
>NW_017296602.1:68010-70657 GCF_001594075.2 Trachymyrmex cornetzi | reverse complement strand
AATCCAATCGCAATTTCTTCGAAATCTTGCATCACCATGTCCGCTACTATGGGTGATAGAGGGAATCCCATAGGGGTACCAAAAATCTGTTTGTAAAAGACACCGTTAAAAATAGTAGAATTTAATATTAATCTGAATGCAATCATGAATTCATCTAATGTAATTCTCGTCCCTATGGAAATAGAATCCCACCTTTTAACAAACTATCAGATGCCAAGTCTATAGGTATGTTAGTGAACAGGGAAATAACATCCAATGAGACTAGTGATGAATTCGGTTCCAATTTAATATTTCTCAATTTATCAATTAAATCACTACTGTTTTTTATATGACTCAAAGGTTTTTTTATAGAATCATTAATTATCTTGTGTAAATAAAGTGATAAATTGTATAATGGACTATTGACTGATGATACTATAATTCAAAGAGGGTAATTAATCTTATGAATTTTTGTTAATCCATACGCCCTTGGAGTATTGCTGTCAGTGTTAAGTAAATTTTTATATGTAGCGTCATCTATAAACCCTTTCTTTTTCCATCTAACTAAAATATCACGTAAATCATTGATAATTTTTCTTGTTGGATCTTTGTTAGTCATTTCATAAGTATTCTTATCAGAGAGCATCAATTCCATTTTGTTGGTATAATCAAATTTATTAAGAGCAACAGTCATATTCCCTTTGTCAGCTTTTGAGAACAATATTTTTGGATGTTCCTTAATGAATTTTTTTGTAGCTATCGTCCATTTTACTAGTAGTTTGTTATTACAATTACTTTTTGGAAAATCATTCTGGAACTTTTCGAGAATCGGAACAACGTTATTTCTAACACTATTAATTATATTCTTAGGTCGATTGTAAATAATGTTTTCAATACTTTTTATAAATTCTATAAACGTATGTTCAAAATTATTTTTGTTAATTGGAAGCCCAAAACCTTCACCCAGTTGTAATAAGCATTTCACTTCATCAGGAATACGGAAAGCGTTTAATTTCGGAAATGGTACATATTAAGAAACAAACACATGGCATAAACAGACAAAAGGATACAGAGTCATTACCCGATGCTTTACATTCCCTCTCCAGTTCCTAATTCTGTAACGGTTCCTATCTTTTCTCGTACATTCTACCAGTACAGTACTTGACACGATCACGACTTGTCGCGCACACAAATGCAAAATATTTTAATCAGACACAGTGTAGTTACAACGAAATTATATTTGATGGTGATCACTGTACAATCATGATTTACTGGATGTATTGTTTCCAATTTATAAGGTATTTTAATTTTTATTTCTAATTTTGTTTGACATAATTATGAGATTATTTTATAGATTGTAGGATGGAATTTTTGTACATATATATATTTTTTTCTTAGAGCTAAATTATTTTACAACCTCAATATAACACTAATTGGACAATTAAAACACAAGATGATATTGCGACATAATGTTACTGTCGATTTACATGCTATATACATTTATATGGATTGCGGCCTTTAATGCGTGACTTATACACTTTCATATTTATAGTTAGTCATTATATTATAACCAATGTTCGTTTTTACTATCTTAATTTAATTAATTAATTTATTTATTTAATCCGTATATTTAAAATGTTATAGTGACGATCTGACAATTTAATTTATTTACTCCTTTGATTAATCCGTACATTGAAAATGACTCAAACGTAGTCGAAACGTCTGTTTGTTTGATTTTTGTATTTAAATTGTATTTAAATTGTTTATTACATACACATATATTATAATGGTTCTGTGCCCTTTATTATTGATATTGTTTTATACTTATTGAACCTTAGTATCTTCTAATATATTTTTAATATTGTGTTAATGAAATATTAAATATACAAAGTATTAAAAATTATTATCTCAAAACTTACGTATAATACACTTTGTGAGCAACAAATCTTTGAATCCCATTTTTTTTAGCTTTCCAGCCCAGCTATACTACATTGCCACTTCATTTGTGATCATCCTTTTTAAAATGTTTACAATAAATTCTCGGCTGTCACGTCCGCCGATTCTATTAAACGAAATAGCCTATAAAAATTATAATTTATTACAATTTCCTATAATATTACAATATATATAAAATGACTTTTATATAAACTTTTTTAAAGTTTATGTAAAAAGTATTTACCATTTCTTCAAAATTTAGTATATATCACAGTCAGTGTTAATTCAATAAATGTATACATTTACTGCGTGTGTGTGTAGCCAATGTATACACTTACTATAATAATAATTAATTTTACGTAAATGTATACATTGCCTATAGTAAGTCCATATTTACTAAAGTTTACTTTGACTGTGATTTATATTAAAAAAGGATTTTTACATTAGATAGTCTCATATTTAATAAGATATGTAGTACCAAATTAGTTGTAGATTAAAAAATTAACTTAGTATTGTTACGTCATAAGGACTCCATGATTCTTTAGCATGCAAACTTTTATGGGAACTTGTATGTAAATACAAGAGAAGAAGATGCATGTTGAAAGATATTAGATTAAGTAAAATAATCTAATATCTTTCAACATGCATCTTTTCAACACGCAATAATCTAAGAGAGTTTTTTCTCTCTTAGATTATTGCGTGTCACTTGTGGAAATTATCCAGACTATATATG
>NW_017296602.1:57543-61219 GCF_001594075.2 Trachymyrmex cornetzi | reverse complement strand
CATACCTTCGCATCCATTAATGGGGTCAGTAACATCGATGTGACCCTCTCCAGTCCAGGCCTCTAATCGATGACAGAGAATTGGCGGGATGAAGTTGGTTGGACCATTAGCGACCATAGAGTTCTGGCCATCAAGTTAAAAAGTGTTGAATGTTGTTGCATTATTAGGGAGGCAAGATTCAACACTAGAAGAGCAAACTGGAAGATCTTTCGAGAGAAGTTTCTTGAGGACGTTGATCACATGTCATGGTCGATTTCTGATCCGGGGCAGGTCGAGGACAGGGCCTTACAGATTACTAAGGCAATTTGTGACGCTAGAAACACGGCCATCCTCAGGAAAAAGGTGTTCAGGAGATCGGTTCCCTGGTTGAATGAAAGACTCACTAGGCTGAAGCGAGGGATAAATAGGGCAAGGAGAAGTTTTCAGAGGAAGTGGGACGACGCGGTGAGATCAGATCTGAGACGTGAATATATGCGACTCAGAAGGACCAACACTGCTGAGGTTATTCGGGCCAAGAGTAAGAACTGGAAGGATTTTGTGACTAAGGAAGGTAATCGCGATGCATATGGCATAGTATACAAAATAATGACGAAGAGAATTTCGCAGATGAGGCCTTAAGTGGTATAACTAGTGGTATGGGCTTCACAGGAAGCTGGTGCGAAACTGCAAAAGCTCTCCTGGATGTTTTGATTCCGGACTGCGTAGGACCCGAGGTGAATTCGTCAGCTCTATTGGGTGAGTTTGTTGGATCGGATAATGGGCAGGAAATGAATCTCTGGACTACAGAAGAGGTGTGTAGGATAGTTCGGGCACTCCCGAGTCGGAAAGCTCCAGGAGTGGACCTAATGGAGACTCGGATGATCAGATGTCTGAGTGGTGACGCGACTTTCGTGGAACTGTTAGGGGTCTGTTGTGTCCAGTTTGAGGTATTTCCGGCAGCATGGAAACGAGGACTTGTCAGAGTCCTCCTCAAGTCTAAAGACGAAGGTCATGGTAATCCAAGATCCTATCGACCAATATGCCTGCTTCCATTTTTGGGTAAGCTCCTCGAGAAGCTGATAAAATTAAGATTGAACCAGTATCTGTGGGTCCAGTCTATTCTTCATCGAAACAATTTGATTACAGACCTAACCGTTCAACGGTGGATGCTGTGTCAGAGGTTAGGAGGGTTGTTGCCGATGCAGAGGAGAAGTACGTTGTGGCCATTTTATATGATGCCACCACGGCTTTTGACAACGTCTAGTGGCCATCATTGATGGAGGAGTTAAGGAGAAGGAATTGCCCGTTTTATCTGTATAAAATAATAGCCGACTATCTACCAGGTGTACAAGTATGAAGTGCGGATTTGAGACAACAGATGGTTCAATGCAGTGTGTAGTATAAAGATTTGATGTATATGCCATTGTGTTGTGCCATCAACAAGTGTCAAACGCGCATAAGTGATAAATTGAAAAAGTGTTTGCATACTATTGTTTTGTTATGTTCAATATGTCGAAATTTGTGCCAAATAAAGAGCATTCGCGGACAGCATTGATTTTTTGTTTTCGTTTTGAAGAAAACTGCTGCTGAATCATACCGATTATTTCAAGAAGCTTATGGCGAACATGCTCCATCGCAAGATACGTGTGAACGATGATTTCGGCGTTTCAAAAGTAGTGATTTCGATGTTGTAGACAAGGAAAATCGCCAAAAAGGAACGAAGATGTAGAATTGCGAGCGTTGTTGGACGAAGACAATTTACAAACACAAAAACTCGCAGAGCAATTGAGTGTTAGTCAACAAGCTGTTTCCAATCGCCTAGGAGAGATGGGAAAGATTCAGAAGGTCGGCAGATGGATACCACATGAGTTGAACGAGAGGCAGATGGAGAGGCGCAAAAACACAAAATTGTGAAATTTGGCTCGAACGGTTCAAAAGAAAGTCGTTTTTGCATCGTATCGTTACTGGGGATGAAAAGTGGATATATTTTGAGAAACCCAAGCACAAAAAATCATGGGTAGACCCAGGCGCACCATCCACATCGACCGCAAGACCGAATCACTTTGGTAGGAAGACGATGCTCTGTGTTTGGTGAGACCAGAAGCGTGTGGTCTATTATGAGCTGTTAAAGCCTGCTGAAACAGTTAATATCAAACGCTACCAACAACAATTGATCGATTTGAACCGTTCGCTACTCGAAAAATGACAAGAATACCGAAAAGGGCAATATAAGATCATTTTTCTCCATCACATACGGCAAAACCGGTTCGCAACACGTTGGAAGCACTCTACTGGGAAGTGCTAGCCCATGCGGCTTACTCACCAGACTTGACCCCTTCCGATTACCACTTGTTTGCATCACGATGGATTACGCACTTGCTGAGCAGCGCTTTAGTTCGTACGAAGATGTGAAAAAATGGCTCAATGAATGGTTCTCGGCAAAAGGGGAAGATTTTTACTGGAGAGTAGCCACAAATTACCCGAAGGATGGGAAAAATGTGTAACTAGCAATGGATCATACTTTGAATAAACCACTTTTTATCATTCTTCCGAATTTAACGTATTTTTTTTGGAAAAAAAATCCGCATTTCATACTTGTACACCTGGTAACAGGAAGGTCCGTCGCTTTAATAGGCAATTATAATAGGGTAGAGAAGCGAGTCACCAAAGGATGTCCACAAGGTTCCATTCTTGGACCTGAGCTGTGGAACCTAGTATTTGACGGTCTCCTCCGTCTGTTGGAGGCCAGAGGGTGCGAATGTATCGCGTACGCGGATGATCTGCTAGTCCTGGTTAAAGGTAGGAGATCCGTGGAAGCTATAAGGCAAGGAATAACGGACTGCATAGGTTCGTGGTTTGAGGCAAACAAACTAATGCTCTCGGAAGCAAAAACAGAGATGATACTGTTAAAAGGGTCACTATCTGATCGCCTATCAGATAAGAGGTAGATTAAAATGACTAGGAATGCTAAGTAACCTATGGATCACGTTAGGGAATAGGTTCAATATAACCAGTCATTTAGAAAATGTTTGTGCAAAAAGTAAGGTTGCATTGGAGTTCTATGGAAGGATTGCGAGAACAGCCAGGGGCCTAAAGTGTGCCGCTGTGGTAACGCTTTATAAGGGGGTCTTCCTAGCCGTAATAACATATGGTGCTGGGGCTTGGGAGGATTCGGTTAGGAAAAATCATGTCATAACTCTGATGAGCGCTCAGAGATATGCTCTTCTAAGGATAACAAGAGCCAATAGGATATTATATCCAAGCGGCACCAGCTTCCAGCTCAAAGCCAGTAGGAGTTAGGATACTGCAGCTGAATGTGGGGCGGTCGGCTGTAGTAACAGGTGAGATGCGCCAGCTCGTCGCCGAAAAGCGACTTTTCATCTTGTTATTACAGGAACCATATGTCGGGAAACAAGGTGAGAGCCACATCTTTTATGGGTTAGGAACAGGGATAAAAGTAATGCAGTGCGCTCGGAACGCCCATGGGCGTTGGTAGCAATCAACAACCCCTGTTTGCAGATAATATTCGTCTCGTAGCTCAGCACGACCCGCTGTGTGTGTGCGGAAGTGCGGACTTGTAACCTATCAATATATGTCGTGTCATGCGATTTTCAGTACAGTTACGAAATTGAGGGCCACCTCAGGCACCTCGAGAAGGCGTTTAATTTCCTGAGTTGTGAGAGACTTATAGTGGCGG
>NW_017296602.1:56409-57147 GCF_001594075.2 Trachymyrmex cornetzi | reverse complement strand
GAACAACTACATCAGATTATCTTAGAGGCATGAGAAAAATCGATGCCAAGGAAAAGGACTTTTGGGAAGTCAAATCCGTGTTGGACGGAAGAATTTACAAAGCAGAAAAAGGAAGCAAGACGTAAAAGAAAAATAATCCAAGGATTAAAGAATCAAGAAATCGAAGGACTAAAGCGGAAATCGAAACAATCAGTGCTTTAAAGCAAGAATAACAAGAATCCCTACGCCAGTATAACAGGGCGATGAGGACAAAGTATGAAAGCTGGGGAAAATTTGTCACAGAATGCGGCAATGAGTAGCCATGGGGCTTCGTATATTAAACAACAAGCGAATAGGCTAAAAATGGAAAAGGTCATAAGCACACTCAGAAGAGGTGAGCACTTTAGAAATACAGCAGAAGAAACAGCACAATGCTTGTTGGACATACATGTACCGGTTGTCTTAAGTCACGAAGATATGCAAAAACAAAGCGAAATAAGAAGCCTATCAAAAACAATGCCAGACACGGCAGATGCCTCACTCTTCACGGGGAAGGAATTGACCGTAGCGATCAAAACATTTGACAACGATAAAGCTCCAGGTATGGACTTGATAGAAGTTAAAGTACTAAAAATATCGTTGAGAGAATTCCCTGAACAATTCCTAAGAGTAACAAATTAGGTCAAAACGTAGTTGAACATTAAAACAACAAGAATTGGATAAAAGGCATACAACTACGAACGCAAGATATTAGTCGCG
>NW_017296602.1:49064-54781 GCF_001594075.2 Trachymyrmex cornetzi | reverse complement strand
AAACCAGGTGGGAAACCTCGACAAAGGGTCGAGTAACGTACATTTTCTTCAGTAATATACAAAGAAGACTCAAGCTCAAATGGGTTCAGCCCAATTATTGGTCCACACAAATTCTAACTGGACATGGTAACTTCCATGCGAAATTCTCACAACTGGAGCTTACTGAGAATAGTTCATGTAAATGTGGAGCTAAAGAAGATACAGTTTGGCACCTCATCTTAGAGTGTCCGGAATTCGAGGCTCAAAGAATTGTTCTAAGGGATATAGTTCCTAATAACGAGTGAAAAATGCCTGAGGCGATACAATTCCTAGTATCAAACGCCGAAGCATTCCAAATACTCGTCGACTTCTCTAAAGAAACACTATGGCTAAAGCAACTTCAAAGAGAGAACTAGATTCTGAAACTGTTCACCAAAGAGGGCTGGTGCCCTGGAGGTAAGATGTGAGGGCTCTGTTAGAGAAGGCCTGTCCTTCGTCGCAGGAGTATCCCTAACAGAGCAACCGTAACTCGTCACGGCAAAACCCACACCGATGAACAGTTTAGGGAAACAAACTAACCCACTTTATTACAGGGTCAGAGTGTTCGTCTGGGGACGAGGCGCAAATGAGTAGGCCTCCCCGTGGTTTCCCGTGGGCGCGAGGCGCCTCGAGGACACAGATCTCGAGACGTGTTGTGGCAGAACTGCTCATTCCTTCAGAAACGCCATGCAGGCGCTGCTGGGTTTTTCCATCGCCTTTTTTCGAGGCGGTTTGATTGGATGGTGGTGTTGGCATATACCTTAATGGGTGAGGTGGCACGTTCACTCCGTCTTAGGACGGGGCCGGCTAACAATAACTGTTCCTATCTACTCTTCCTCGTGGTGCGCTACCTTGTCGTGGTGAGGGGGCTCCCCGTTCTAGGACGGGGTCTAAGAATGCACTGTACGTCCGCCTTCGAATTGTGCGGGTTTACACCGCTTCGGTGGATGTCATCACCCCTGGGAAATCATTCTATAATCTAGTGATCACGTTTCGCTAGGCCGGGGCCTTGGCTTAATCGCTTGGGTCGCGAGGAAGGCAACCTCTATAATAAATGTCCCCTAACTCAAGTTATGGTGCGTGACGATGAGTGCATGTCTGGGGGAAAGTCCAGTCTTAAGTGGCCAACCTCAAGGCACTCCCTGTTGTATGTAGCCTTTCCTCCCGGAAAGGGCGTAACCCGTGGGGGGGGGGGGGGGGGTGACCTATGTTTCGTCGCTACTCGTGGGAACAAAATGGAGGATGATCATACAAACTAAAAATAAAAATAATTATTTAAAAAATGCAAAAAAATATGATAGGAAAGGGGAAGAAGAGCAAGAAGGGCCTCGTCGTCAATCAGTCTCCAGCGCAATGGAGACTGAGAGCGAAACGAACGAAAATGTGAGAGTAGTGAAGAGGAAGAGGAGAATTGGAAGTGGGAATGACAGTCATGAGGATGAAATGGATGAATGTGCGAATGAGGTGAAAAGGATTGGGGAACAGCTAAGGTCGTTTGTGTTTAGTGATAATGCGAAAATGAGCAAGTATGCGTGTGAGAATATAATGAACAAGATTGGTGAATATGAGAGTGTTTTGGCTAAGTTAATGTGTAAGAATGAGAAACTGAAGGGTGCCTTGGCTGTGAATGAAAAGATGGGTGCGCCTCGTTTTGCGAGTGGTGGTATCGATGTAGACCAACCGGGTTTGTGTATGAATTCTGGGTCCAGTAAGTGTGCCTGAAAAGAAGAAAAGTTACGCCGTGGTGATAAAGGGTGTGGATGAGAAAATGTGTAGCAAACAGGTGAAGGAGAGTTTGATGAAGCATGTGAAACCAGATGTGAATGTGCGAGTGAGAGCGTTATGGAAGACCTGAAGTGAAGTGGTGATTGAGATTGCGAGTGAGAAGGAGAGAAAGGCATTGTGTGAGAGTAGGCGGTACGAGAATGCGGGTTTGACGGCTCAGATACCGCGAAAGGATGATCCAAAAGTTATTGTATTCGATGTCCCGAAAGAGATTGGTGAAAGAGAATTCTTGAGTGAGATGTATGGGAGGAACTTGAAAGATTGCATGTCAAAGGATGAGTTTAAGGAACCTGTGAGGATTGTGAACAGAGGTGGAAAAAAGGGCCTAAGGAAATGTTGTGATTGAGGTGAGTAAGAGTGTATGTGATAGACTAGTATATGAAGGGAGAGTGTATATAGAGTGGAGCGCGTTTAAAGTGAAAGTGTATGAAAGTGTGCTTCGATGTTACTCGTGCTATGGATATGGGCATATGAGCAGAGAATACAGAGTGGGAAAGTTGTGTAGAAGGTGCGGTGAGAAGGATCATATAGTGTAAGAAGAATGAACGCTGCAGTAACTATTTGCGGATAGGTCGGCCTTCGGGTCACTCCGTGCTGACGAAAGAGTACCCGAAGTATGTGAGAGTATTGGAATGAGGGAACAAATTAACAATGGCTAATAAGAGGATTAGCCATAGTATATTGCAGTTGAATTGTCAAAATGCTTATGGTGTGATGTGCGACTTGGGGAATGTAGCGAAAGAGAAAGAGGTTAGTGTGTTGTTGCAGGAGCCGTATGTGTCGAATAAGCGTGTATGTGGATTGCCGAGATACGTATGTACATGAAGGATGGAGGTGGTAAAGCTGCAATTGTAGTGAATGACAGTACGATTAATGTAATGTGTATGGCAGATTGTATGAAGGAGCATGGAGTGTGCGTATGGATGAGAGTGGGAAATTGTGAGTTATGTATGTGCTGTGTGTACTGTCAGTTTAGCATGCCTGTGGAACCCATGATTGAGTATATGAGGAGAGTTGTGAATATGGTAAGAGGAAAGCCCCTTCTGATGTGTTTAGATGGGAACGCTGTGTCGGATGCGTGGTTCAGCAAGTATGTTAGTAGAAGCAGCGTAAGTGAATTAAGAGGAGAGAAAATCTTGGAGTTTATATCTGAATGTGTGGAATGCATGTGTACCGAGTGAACAATATATCTACAGTGGGCCTGCAGTGACCTTGATGTGAGTCTGGGTAATGATGAATGGATGAGTCTAGAGGGTTGGTGGAGAATTGAAAGTGATTAGTGTGTAAATGATCACAACATCATAATGATCGATGTGTCTTGGGTTGAAAGGGTAAGAATGGTGAGATTGGAAAATCGTACGCTTAGGTGGAAGAAGTAGAGGAATGTTGACTGAAGAGAGTATATGCGAATGATTGAGATGAGAGCGGGTGAGACAAGTATGGATGAGTTCGCTGATTTAGAGTTGGTGAAGAAGATTGAAAAATTAAAGGATTGGATTAGGGATGTGAATGATGTAATTTTTGGAAGACAGACTGGGGGAACAGTATATAGTAGTGTGAGATGGTGGACGGATCAGTTGGAGCGGAAGCGAAAGGAGGTGAGGAAGAAAAGAAGAATGTACCAGAAGGCAAGAAGATTAGGGAAGGAAGAAGCAAAGAGTTTATACTTAAGGTATAGTGATTGCGAGAAGGAATACAAGAAAAAGATCATGCAATAGAAGGAAAATGACTGGAGGGAATTTGTTGGAAAGGAAGGGAATAGTGATCCGTGAGGTGTGATTTACAAGGTGTGCAGGGGAAAGAAAAAGACGGATGTGATGAGTGCGATGAATGTAGATGGAAGAATGGCGATTGAATAGGAAGAGACTATGAATGTTTTGTTGAATGAATTTTTTTCGGACAGTGTGATACAAAGAGGATGAGTTGAGTATGAGTCTGGATGGTAATAAGAAATTTGAATGGGATGAAATTGGGCGAGCGACGTGGAGTATGTGTAGTGGGAAAGTACCTGAAATGGATGGTGTTACTGCGGAAATGGTCAAGAGAGTCTGGTTGGCTGTGTCTGTGTAAATGAAAATGTTGTTTGACGAGTGTTTACGAAAAGGTGTGTTCCCGAATGTATGGAAGAAGGGTAGGGTGGTGATTTTATTGAAATCCCTAGAAAAGATAAGAACAGATCCCAGGTCATATCGTCCGATATGCCTGTTGTCCGTTTTGGGAAAGGTACTGGAACGGATGATGGTTGAGAGGTTGCAAGTATGTATGAGAGCGAGAATACGGGTAAATGAGAGGCAGTATGGTTTTACACGGGGCAAAAGTGTGGATGATGCGAGGGTACACTTGAACAGAAGTGCGAATGAGTCAGGGAAAAAGTATGTGATGGATGTGTTTGTGGATTTTCAAGGCGCGTTTGATAATATGGAATAGGCAGCTGTACTAAACAGAATGTGTGAAATTGAGTGTGATGAAATAGCGATGTGGGCAAGTTATTTTAAGGACAGAAAGATGTATGTGACGAGTGAAAATGATATTGTATGGAAGGATGTTAAGAAAGGGTGTCCGCAAGGTTCCATTTGTGGGGCCATGGTGTGGAACTTTATGATGATGTGTTGAATGAGTTGGAGGAAAATGGGTGTGATGTGGTGGCATACGTGGACGACGTGCTCATGCTAATTGAATGGTCGAACAGGAGGGAGTTGGAGCAGAAAGGGACGAAATGGATGAGGATGATTACTGCATGGGGCGAGAGAGTCGGAGTGAGGGTTTCGGAAAAGAAGACAGTGGATATTGATGCTAAAAGGGAAATTTGCATTGAGCCGATGTCCAGTTGTCAGAATGGATGGGAAAATGTTAACGTTTGTTAGTGAGGTACGATATTTAGGTGTTAGGATGAGTGAGCGAATGAGTTTTAGTGTGCATGTGTAAGGATTACATGGTAGAGTAGTGAATGCGCTGAGTGGGCTAAGGGAGAGTCATGAGGAGAGAATGGGGTCTGAAAGGGGGAACGGTAAGAATGATATATAAAGGATTATATATGACAGCGTATGTGATGTATGGTGCAGTCGCATGGCACGAATGGATGCAATGTGCGTATGTAAGAAGGATGATTGAGCAATGTGAAAGAGTCGGATTATATGAATGTATGAATGTAGAACTGTGTCTACCGTAGCCATGGAGGTGCTGATGGAAGAGTTATCCTAGATATATGAAATAAAAAAGCGTGCGAGCATATTTCAGATCAGGAAGGGTGAGAGAGTGACCATGTGTGGAAAGGATAACTGAGGAAACGATGAATGGGAAGAGTTTGATGGAGTATGAGAAAATGATCGATGAGTCCTTGATAGATGAGTGGTAGCGTGCGTGGTTTCGGCCTGGGTATCTGACTATGTATACTGTATGTTTTTGGGGTCGCTGAATCCGAATCCGAGGTCGGTTTAACCCCAGCACGTCAGGGTTTGGCCATAGCCTCAAAAAACACTCCAAAATCCACTAAAATCGTTAAACCCAATAATCTCAAACGATTTTAAACCTAAAACCTGGTAACCCATCGACTCTTCAACTGAATTCATAACCCCATAACCCTATAAACCTATAAGCCCATAACCTTATGACCCCATAACTCTGTACTGAAACAGTAAACTGGTAAATACTGAAACTGTTGAACTCTGTATAACCCTATATAACATTTGTAGGACCGTCAGCATTAACATTACCCAATGTACACCGCGGGGAGGTTGCATGAACGGATTTTGTACATCATACAGCCCTTATACACATATAAGGGCTGTTTTGACATAAAAACAAAGCTTTAGTCTTTTTTTTTGAGCTGTATCGCGTTCTCTTGTTTTCAAATGATCTGTGCAACGAAGTACGCTTTCGTTTCCAACTTTCCGTCGATTCTCTCTTTAGCGTCC
>NW_017296602.1:44474-47087 GCF_001594075.2 Trachymyrmex cornetzi | reverse complement strand
CATGGGTAGGACCATCGCGGGGGCAGGGGTTTGACAGCCGCACGCTGGCTAGGAACGTAGGTCCCGACGTGCAGATCGGAAACCAGCCTGCTTAGCTGGTAGAGCATGGATAGTCGCTCGCTCTGACCAGTGAGTTGCACGACAGGACCTATATCCTGCGAGCGTACCGGGAGTCACGGCACAATTTGTGATGCGCTGATTGGACATCTTCAATCCCACGCCCATGGGGGCCGTGCAAGTTGAGCATTTGTGTAGGTATCGCACATAAAACTGAAAGGGTAAACTGTCCCTATCTACTTCTTCAATCCCACGCCCATGGGGGCCGTGCGAGTTGAGCATTAGTGCGGGTATCGCGCGTAAAACTGAAAAGGATAAATTATCCCTATCTACTATCTACCGAAACCACTGCCAAGGGAACGGGCTTGGAAAAATTAGCGGGGAAAGAAGACCCTGTTGAGCTTGACTCTAGTTTGGCACTGCAAGGAGACATGAGAGGTGTAGCATAAGTGGGAGATGGCAACATCGCCGGTGAAATACCACTACATTCATCGTTTCCTTACTTACTCGGTTAGGCGGAGCGCGTGCCCCGAGGGCTTCGTGCCCCGGCGTTCACGGTGTTCTAGAGCCAAGCGTGTCAGAGTGGCGTGAGGCCTCGGCCGATCGCCGTTGATACTCCCGCGTGATCCGATTCGAGGGCACTGCCAGGCGGGGAGTTTGACTGGGGCGGTACATCTGTCAAAGAATAACGCAGGTGTCCTAAGGCCAGCTCAGCGAGGACAGAAACCTCGCGTAGAGCAAAAGGGCAAAAGCTGGCTTGATCTCGATGTTCAGTACGCATAGAGACTGCGAAAGCACGGCCTATCGATCCTTTTGGCTTGAAGAGTTTTCAGCAAGAGGTGTCAGAAAAGTTACCACAGGGATAACTGGCTTGTGGCGGCCAAGCGTTCATAGCGACGTCGCTTTTTGATCCTTCGATGTCGGCTCTTCCTATCACTGCGAAGCAGAATTCGCCAAGCGTCGGATTGTTCACCCGCCAACAGGGAACATGAGCTGGGTTTAGACCGCCGTGAGACAGGTTAGTTTGTGACCGAACTTGATTCCTCTGCCGGCTGGTCGGTCCCTTTAGATCAGCTCTTCCACGGTCGCCACTCCTTTTAATCACCAAAGGAGAAGGTCATGCCACTTAATTATTAGGTCGTCGCTCTTATTATCTTCTCACGGACGGTAGTTGTCTCGCTCCAACCAGTCCGATCGCTTATGCAGGTGAGGTTATTTAATTAATTTGAACACTGTTGGTTGCAGGAAATTAACAATCTTTATTAGTCGTAGCACATAGCACTTGCTTTTACAAAATCTCTTCAAACCTCGCGCAGGTACATTCCGCCTGCCATACACTCTATAATCCACTCACTACATTCCATAACTCGGCATACAAGCCTTCATAAATTAACTTTACTTCATTACTCTATCTGGCAAATAGTCTACTTCAAATTTTAATTCTTACGACGGACAGCTTTATTCATTTCAATTCACAACTTGGCACACAGGCCTATATTCACTAGCTATATCTCATTACTATGTCTGGCATACAGCCTATAACCTTCGGCATTACAAGCCGGCACAAAATACTTTTACTTCAATTTAACTTCCACGATTTGGCTCACAGGCCTCTTATCTCAATAACGTTATTTCATTTTCACGACAGATTATCTCGGGCGACGAACGACCAGCCCCTTTTGCTCCGCGCTCTCGCTTATATCACCTACGCTATCCCTTCTCTGGTGCTCTACTCTCTCTACACGACTTGCGCACTGAACGCGCTCGCAGCGTTAGCCGTTTAATACTCACTACGTCGCTCAATATATTTCCTGTATTTTTATTACATTGTATTAGTTTTTAGTTAACGCTTTTCTTTATTTTCAGGTACAATACAAAACTGGAAATGCAGCCGCTGATCTTCTCCCGCTGAAGTTACAGGTAAGTATCGTTAAATATTAATCAATTCTTTATTTACAGGTTATCAACTTATCGACTACACTCCCTCTTATCTATATACACTATACACATTACCTACTATCCGTAGATCTCACGCTACTTAACTCTATCGGTACGATAACAGTAATTTTCTCACTTCTGGTTATCGGATCGATCTGAAATTTGCACAGCACCCTCTGTCTGTGTTCTCTAGCACAATGACGGTCGGTTATTCCGATCCCTCACTTATCTTCAACAATAATTACCGACGCTCGGTATATCAATTAACTCAAAACTCTGCATAGACTTCAATTTAAGGTTCAATAAGATAACAACGGTGGCTTTTCCCCATCCGTCTACTTTTATCTCTACATGACAATATTTACCGACACTCGGTATATGAATCAACTCGAAACTCTAAATGCTCTCTTATCTAATGTTCAATCAAACAATGACGGTGGCTTTTCCCAATCCGTCAACTTTTATCTATGATACCCATTTTACATAATCACCCGATATAAGTGTTCATTCAATACACATTTACCAAGTATATGCATAAGTTTTTTCCGGTTTTTTGATAAAAAAAAGCACGTAATTTTCAAGGGAAATTAATTTTTTTTTATTCAAAATATTGGCCAT
>NW_017296602.1:35134-43911 GCF_001594075.2 Trachymyrmex cornetzi | reverse complement strand
CTTAATCTGTCACTATTACAAATTCTACCCTATAACTTAATCTATTACTTAGTCTGCTACTCTTAAATATTCTGTTATTTACAGGTGGTCCGCTTTACCTCGTGCTGGCTGACGTCTTTGATCCGGAGATGAAGCCGGAGCCTAACCTACGGTTTCATGCGCCTGCCAAAGTTGCGTTAATCGCTTGCGGTTGATGCGACTTTCTAAAACTCCGGATCGATCGTCGCTGTCTCTCTTCTGGTACCGGCATTACTCCGTCCTCGGAGCGAAGCGTCCTTTTGCCCTTGGTTGTCCTCTATGCGCCTTGATCCTCATCGAACATCCTTCACGTTTACGTCTCTTCTCTCGATTTCTTTGGGCGATGTCGTCTCGTCGCGTCCTCTCACCTTCCATCAGCGTGGCTTGCACCACGTCGAAAACGGTTGAGCTTTGGTTGCTCGGCTCACCGTGCTCCGTGCTCCTTGGTGGGCTTTGAAAATTTTCGGGCCTTCCCGTAACTGCTTCGGATAATGTTGACCTTGGACTTGCCCATGGGTCACCGCCTCCAGCGAGTGGAAATTGATTCTCCCACTCCTCCCAAAGTGCACGTTGTTGCGGGGTCATTACCGGCTCGTGGAATTCTGGCTTTCCATTCGCCTCCCCTTGAATTTCTTTGAGTAACGCTGCGTTGTCATCGGTCTCGAGATTTGCGCCTTGGCGCTCGTCCTCCGTGTTCATATCCGCTTCCTCCTGACGACCTTCTGGTTGCGGACGTGGTTCTATGTCACGCGTACCCTCGATCTGTAGTACCGCATCTACTTTCGCCACGCACATTTCAGTAACAGTCTTTTGATGCACATGCTGGTACATCACTTCCGGTTCATCGTCTCTAATCGTCTCGAACGTCACTGTTGCAATTTTCGCTACTTGCATCATTGACTCGCGTTCATTCTCTGTATCTTTATCGTCTCGCTCTTCTCTGTCTTTATCACGGTCCTTGTTCCCTTGACACGGTAAGGTCTCTTCCTCCCGTCGCTCGTTTACATTTGCCACATTCTCCTGACTCGTCACAGCGATTGTATCCGCTTCACTAATTCCCGCCGTCACTTCCGGCTGTCTCATTGCTTTTTCAGTTTCTACTTGCGATGTTATTTCAGATATTATGCCATCTTTATACTGGAACGATATCGTTACTGTCTCGTCCTTCAACGCTATGCGCGGCTTTTCTCTTAACTGTATTGTAATTGCCACATTACCGATTCTCTCCCTTGCTAATTCGATCGGCATCACTCGCGATACGCAATGACCTTCCGTTATCCTTGCACCAATGTCTTCGATCGCCGCTTCCAGCTTCGCGGTCGATTCTCTGTTTCGTTCGGCTGCTTCACTTTGTCTTCTTTGCTTCTCTTCCAACTGCGTTAATTTAATTTGAGCGAGTTGCATTCTCTTCAGTCTTTGCTCGTACACGTTTTGAGTGGTAACCAAACTTTCGATTCGTTCTGCGATATTAATCTCTAGTTCTTCGAGCGTCTCCTTTCGTAGTACGTTCCGACATCTTTCCGATTTTATCACTCTTTCGCTTGCACCTGACTTCGCTCGTAATTTCACGTCGCTCACGATTACTTTGTGCATCACTGACTTCCGCACTTTCGGTATTTCTCGCTACCTCGATACGTTCCGTCCCGCGATACGCTCTGTCCGCTTGCCTTCGCCAAACTGAAGTCTTCCGTGTCACCTTCGGTGCGTTCGCTCTAGCGTCCCCGCTCCCTTCGGTGAGTTCGGTGGTATTATGTTCGGAGCTCGCGGCATAATTTTTTACCGCTCGCGGCCCTTTTCTTGCCTTTTCCTCGAATCGTTGCGGCGTCGCGGCACTTTTTTTCCCTCGGCTCGTACTTTCAACACATGCTCTTTCTCGCTCACTCCCGCTCTCACTCGCGGTCTTAACCATCTTACATTCCGTTGGCTTTTCTCTCACTTTCCGTTGTATCCTTTCTATATTTTCTATCTCCTTCGTTATTATCAATTCTTCCGAACTCTCTTCCTCGTCACTGGTAAGTATACGATTCTTTCTTAATTTCTCGCGAATAATTTTTCTCGTTTTCAGATCTCGTTCCATGATGATGCGGCTCCAGGGGTTCTTTCTCATCGATGTCATCCTTCTTCTTGTAACATTCGCTAATTCTTCTCGCTCATTGGTAAGTATCTCTTTATCTTTTCTTTGACTAATTGAACAATAATTTTCAGATTCATCCTTCGCTGATATATCTACGCTGGCTTCGTCACTCTCCGATCGCTGACCGCTGTTAAACTATCCATTGTTCCAATTTTGAAATTCTTTTCGAGACTCGTTTTTGATTGGTCGATTTTGCGACTTTCTTTCTCTTTCATTGGTTTCATATTCCGGTACATCTTCTTCCTCGGTTTTCCTCTTTGACGTTTCCTCGTGTCGATTGTCCATCTATTTATACATTCGTTTGGTGAGTTTCTAGTTCTTGGCTTTTTCAATCGTCTCTCAGGGATCTCTTCCGTCCCCTTCGATTGCAAACACTGCGTTCCGCTTGTCCCTGGTTGTGGTTCATTTTCTTCGTTCGTTAGATCAATTAAATTCAATTGTACCGATGCTATTCTCGGTTCGCGCTCGTATAAATTTCTAAATCTCGCCTGTCTATGCGGTCTCAATTGCCTCGAATTGTACACACCAATGTACGTTCCATTCATATCTTCTATCTCATACGCGTTTGTTCTAATTATGTTTCTTACTCTGTACGGTCCTCTGTACACTAGATGAATCTTTTTTGTCAGTCTTCTATTTGCGTCTGATCTGCGATGTAGTTTACACCATACCAACTCTCCTATGCAATATTGCGGTGCCGTTGTTCTTTTTTCGAATTGTCTTCACCTCTTGTTGGCCGCTAATCTTAAATTCTCTCTCGCTCTTGCGATTCTTTCCTCTCTCGTAGATTCGCTTCTTTCGTTCGATTTCAAATCTGGGTGAATATTTAATTGAATTTCTCTATCCTCATGCAATACGTCCGGCGCGTATTTTGTGCTCGCGTGTTCCGTAGCATTTATTATCGTTTCCAGCCTCGGAATAATTCGACTCCACGTGGTATGTCTATCGCTCGCGTAAGTACGAATTACCCGTCCAATTTCTCTCATCACTCGTTCCACAGGATTCGATTGTGGGTTGTACGGCGCCGTCTTCACGATTCTAAATCCGCCTTCTTCTGCAAACTGTGTCCATCTGGTTGTATTAAATTGTCCCCCGTTATCGGTCAAGACAATCTCCAGTGTTCCTACCTCCGGAAAATATCGCTCCCACAATACTTCAATAATTGTTTCTAACTTTTGATTCTGCATCGGATATAATTTCGTGTACTTACTGAAATGGTCCATAGCAACTAAAATATATTTTTCCCCGTCTCGGGTTTTCGGTAACGGTCCGAATATGTCCAACGATATCTTTACTCTTGGCCCTTCTGGCAATTCATAACACTGTTGACCTTTGTTGACCTTCTGTCGCTCTCGTATAATATTTCGTCGACATGCATGTGTGACACGACGCTACTACGTCTCTCGCTATCTTCGCTACGTTGAATGCGTAAAAATACTTGTTTATGAAACTAATTATCTTATCCGTTCCGAAATGTAATAAAAACCTATGGATCTATTGCGTTATCCTCCATGTTACTTGTCTCGGTAACGCTACTCTGTCACCCGGCTCCTGATCATTCTTCACGCGATATAAACCATCTCTAATATAAATTCTTCGAGGACATTCCCTCGCTGCTTCCATCAATTGACCGTCTCTCTCTTGCGCTTGTCTAATCACCGGTATCCATTCTTCGGTATTAATTCCATCTTCTATATCTCGTATCATTGCTATATTCGCGCCTGATCTATTCATTCTATTCGCTCCTGTCGTCAATCTCGACAATGTATCCGCTTGCGTATTCAGCTTTCCCTCTATATGGATAATTTCCAATTCGAATTCCTGCATAAACGTAAACCATCTCGCTATTCTCACGTTGTTCGTTACACACGTTTCTAAAAATTTCAGTGCTCTATGATCCGTATGGACGCGCACGTGTCGTCCCAGCAACATCGTATGCCATTTTCTCAATGCCCACACGATCGCCAAACATTCCAATTCCGTTATGGTGTAATTCAATTCCGCTCCTTTTATGCTACGACTCGCGTATGCTACTGTATATTCTCTATTATCATTTTCATTGTACTGGTACAATCTCGCACCTAGCCCGTCCTTCGACGCGTCTACGTACATGCCAAATTTCGCTCCTCGCTGTATGATATATAAATCGTTTGCTCGTTCGAATGCCTGCTTAATTTTTTCGAATGCTCTCTGTTCCGTATCGTTCCATGTAAATTTCACCTCTTTTTTCAACAATCTCTCCAACGGTCTCGTGCATCTAGCTAAGTTGTCTATAAATCTCCTATCCCAGTTCACTAATCCTAGAAACGCTTGAACTTGTCTCTTCGTTGTCGGTATCTCAAATCTTCTAATGGCTTCCTTCGTTTCTTCGTTAATTTCTACTCTAATATCGTTAAATGTATGTCTCAGGAACGTAATCTCTTCTTTCATAAATTCGCACTTATCTCTGTTTAATTTAAATCCTGCTCTATGCAGTCTCTCCAATACGTATTCAATATCATTGAGGTGCTCTTCCAATGTTTCGGATGCAATCAATACATCATCCAAATAAACTATTACTCTATCTAGATATTGATCATCCAACGCTAAATTCATCGCTCTTGTGAACGATGCTCCTGCCGTTTTTAGTCCAAATGGCATTCGATTGAAAACATACGACTGTCCTTCGAATGAAAATCCTGTATACTTTCTGGAATCTTCCTCCAATGGTATCTGCCAAAATGCATTCGCTATATCTAATGTTGTAAAATATTTCTTTCTTCCTATACGCTTGAATACTTCATCTATCGTTGGTGGCTGTGCATGATCGTTCGTCGTTCTCTTATTCAATTCTCGTGCGTCGAAACACATTCTTATATTTCCATTTCTTTTTATGACTACGACTAGTGGATTTATATACTGGGTAGCCTGTTTCGTTACTATCTCTTCTTCCTCCAATTGTCTTATATATCTCGCTACTGCTTTTTTATGCTTATCCGCTATCGGATACGTGCGTTTTTTATATGGTGCTTCCGTTGTAATTTCAATTCGATGCGCGTAATGCTCTACGCATCCCGTTCTTCCATCAAACATTTCCCTTCTTGCCTCAATAATTTCTTCCAATCGAGCTTCAGCTTGCTCCATACTAATCATCGCTACGCGTGCTGTCTTCCTCTCGCATGTCAAAAATCAATTCGAGCTTCGCTCCACATTTCACCCATACTTTTGCCTTCGTTAGGAAATCTATCCCCAAAATAATATCGTACGTCATTCTTTCTACAATGTAAAATTCGTGTTCGCACGTTCGTTTCTCAAATATAAACTCTAACTTAACTTTACTCGCTATCGCTGTTCCCTTTTCGGAAAATGCTCCTCTCAAAATAAATTTTCTTATTGGTAATATACTCATTTTTACGTCTTCTCTGACTAATCTATCGTACACTGCTTTAGTCATTGCCGAAATTTGCGCTCCTGTATCCACTAATGCTTTAATCGTAATATGTTCAAATTTTAACTCAACTATCGGCATCTCTGGCCTATTTATCATTATACTTTGCTCTCGTGACATCTTCTCTGTCACTTCGTCTAATAATTGCTTCAGTCGTATTATGTTAATTCTTTCTTCTTCATTTCTCTCATTCGCCTTCGTCGTGATCATCGATACTTGCCTCTTCTTTGATCCTTCCGCTTTCTCTTCATCCTCTCTTCGACCTTCCTTCGATCCTGCTCCTCTATCGAAATAATAATTTTTCTTCATATTGTACTCTCGTGGTTTCCTGCTTTCCTCATTAAATCTTGCGTACTTATCGTCGCTCACTCCTCTGTATGGCTGCTGCCTTGAATTTCCATCGTACTTCCAATAATTTCCATATCTCTTTGACATATCTTCGCGGTACGCTCCTCTCGCGTCCTTGAAACTCGCTATTCTTCGTCCATCGTTTCCATAACTGATTCTAGTTCCCCATGTTCCTTTCAATTGCGGCCTTGCCGTTAACATCTTCGCTTTACTCGTAAACTCGGCGTCCTTGCGCCTGCCATCATACATATTTCTTCTACTTTGACTTCTCTCTGAGTCGATGCTCGTTAATAATTTTGCCAGATCACTTAAATTGCTTACCGTAGTCACTCGTATCTCCCTCGATACATCTATATGAAAATGGCTCTTCATCGCCCTTATAATTTCCATTGCGCTCATTGGCGGTATCAATAACTTTGCTTGTCTCGCATACTCTAACGCATAATCTGCCATCGTCGTTCCTTTATCCGCTCTATATTGACTCGTATAAATCTGTTGACGAAATCTCGCTTGCTCGTCCTCTCCCCAATATTGTTCCAAAAATTTCTCCTTAGCTTCCGCAAATGTTTCCGGTTCATTAAACTCGAACCATATCGCTGCTTTGTCCTGCATCGCCTTGCCAAAATAGTGCAATCTGTCTCTATCATCTACTCCTTCATAATCCGCTGTTCTCTCAAACTTCTGCACGAATCTCATTGGATTCTGCTTATCCTGTCTTCCTATAAATTGTAAATCTTCGAATGGATTCTTCAACCATCCTCCTCTCGGTAATCTAATCCCAGGTTGGTCCACTTCTTGGATCACCCGTTTATCTCGTTCATCATTCACTCGCTTATCTCTCGCTTCCGTCGGCTCTTCTTCTTCCTCGTCGCTCCATGCGCCCATCATTCTATCATCTATTCCTGACGTCGCACAGTGGTCCAAACGCAAAAGATTCTGTTCAAAACAGTCTACAGGTCGTATTTCTCAACCGATTTCAATGATCTTTGAACAGAAATACTCAGAAATAAATTCCTAAGAGAACTAAGAAAGCCGAATTTGGATTTTCTTTGTTTATGCAAAAATATTTAAACAAATAAGGTGATGAATTGACACTTTTCCACGAAGTTATTTTTTATTTGGTTACAAACTACTTTAATGAGCTCACTATCAATAAAAATAAATATTATCCCATCATAAGAAAAGAAATAATTCGTTAAACATTTAATATTATTTTTATAAACAAATTATTAAAACAAATTATGAATCTCCGCGCTTTCTCACAGAAATACTTAGTCTATTAACTTAATTGATCTAACTTACTATAATAATGATGATCTTTCACAAAACTTGATTGTAAACTAACAATTTTAATTGTTATAAACAATCAAATAAACAAATAGTGATTTTTAAATAAATTATTACGTATTATTTTTTATATTTCAATCAATTACACATAGAATTATGCGCAATTTGATTTTAGAACATGAGATTGTGTCAACAATGTAAATTTGTTATTAACCAATATAATGAAATTCAATTGATCATGTTGAACAGATGCGCGCGCGCGTGCGCGTTTTTATTATTTTCAAATAGCAATAACTCAACGGAAAATCATCATAGAGAGATGTTTAAAAAAGCTCTTTAAAGCTTGAAATCTCTACTTTTTCGATCGGTACTTCAAAAAACGGTCTTGCCGATATTTCATGAAGTTACATAAACATAAATGAAAATGTGTCAATTCTCAAAATTTTTTACGTAATTTGAGAAGTTCCACGACGCGAACTAAAAATTGTGCACAAATGCGGATTACAGCTTTCTAAAGACTGAATCTTTACCTTTAATTTGCTTTTTTACTGACCTCTGTACGATATTTTTTCACCAAGTTATTCAACGTTGAAGTAAAAATGGCCCTTTTGCTTCAACATTGAATAACTCGGTTGAATAACGTTGAAATTTTCTAAGCTTTAATTTGGTGTACCTTACTTTTTACGTCAGTAAGTTTTCTTTAAGAACTGAGATATTTATAAAAAAATAACATAGAACACGTTTTTTAAGAAAATGTTTAAAAAGGGCAATTTTCTCGAAGCTGTTTTTCCAAAAATAAATTTTTTAAAGTGATACGCAACTAGGATCGTATACAAATACATGTAAACATTGAGAAAAATACGAATATTATTTTTTCCAATTCGATTACGCACCTGCATTGATAAATAAACTCATATTTTAACGTAAATTGAGGATCCCATGATATCTTTGAAATACCAAATTTCGGGAGTTATTGATTGTACGAGGTTAAAAAGAAAAGCATTTTCAAGCTAATTTCATAAGTTTTAAGACTATTTATGTACATTTTTCACATACGATAAGTCACAAGCAAGTTATTTATTAAAATATGAGAAAATATTACAATTTGAGAAAACTTATTTATATAATATCTCGGTAACTATTCATCGTATGAGGTTAAATAAAAAATAATTTTGTAAGGAATTTAAGACCCTTTGATTTGATAATCAGTACTTTTTACATAGGAATAACCAAATCCGAGATATTTACATAAAACTTTAAAGAAAAAGCTTAGTTAAAAAATAAAGGGAAACATTTTTAAAATTGTATCTCGGAAACTATTGGTCGTACAAGGACAAATAAAAAATAATTTTGTAGGGAATTCAGTAACCTACAATGTTCATAAGAAGTATTTTGTCCGTACAAGTAGCCAGATCCCAGATATTTATTCATTGGTTTGTGCGTGATATTAAAGTCAAATTTTTGTATAATGGATTTAAATTTTTCAGAAATTTTTGTTGAAGTAAGGAATAGTAAAAAATTGTTTAGTATTATCAGTGGAATCCGAGATGACATTATCTTTAT
>NW_017296602.1:26883-30674 GCF_001594075.2 Trachymyrmex cornetzi | reverse complement strand
ATAACAAATTTACATTGTTGACACAATCTCATGTTCTAAAATCAAATTGCGCATAATTCTATGTGTAATTGATTGAAATATAAAAAATAATACGTAATAATTTATTTAAAAATCACTATTTGTTTATTTGATTGTTTATAACAATTAAAATTGTTAGTTTACAATCAAGTTTTGTGAAAGATCATCATTATTATAGTAAGTTAGATCAATTAAGTTAATAGACTAAGTATTTCTGTGAGAAAGCGCGGAGATTCATAATTTGTTTTAATAATTTGTTTATAAAAATAATATTAAATGTTTAACGAATTATTTCTTTTCTTATGATGGGATAATATTTATTTTTATTGATAGTGAGCTCATTAAAGTAGTTTGTAACCAAATAAAAAATAACTTAGTGGAAAAGTGTCAATTCATCACCTTATTTGTTTAAATATTTTTGCATAAACAAAGAAAATCCAAATTCGGCTTTCTTAGTTCTCTTAGGAATTTATTTCTGAGTATTTCTGTTCAAAGATCATTGAAATCGGTTGAGAAATACGACCTGTAGACTGTTTTGAACAGAATCTTTTGCGTTTGGACCACTGTGCGTCGGTCTGCTCCTTGGCCTCGATCCTCGATCACGTCTCCTTCCGGTCAGCTCTTGCTACCTCATCGTCTGCTCCATTCTAAATATCTTATCCATAATCGTCATCATCATTTCTTTGGTGAAGTCCTTGGCCTCACCTTCACTCTCCTTGGACGTCGTTGCCCTCTGCTCCTCAACTATGCGTTTCTCGCTCACGCTAATTATTTTCTCAAATTGATGGATTCTCGACAAAACGGCTGCCAACGCCTCGTTGACGCTCGTTACGCTTTCGTTGATACCTTCTTTCTCCATTACGCGACGGTCATTCTCCCGTCTCTCCACCGACGATTCGGATGCGCTTTTCCTCGCGTCACCCACTTCTATCGCTCCTCCTGTCTCTTGACCTATCTGTCTAACTATATTCGGATCGGACGCGACCTCTCACACCTTCCCGCTTCTCATTTCTCCTTTCTTTCTTTTCGGCGAGTGTTGCACGCTTGTCATTTTAATCCCTAACTAACTATTCAATATTTCTAACGATTGCCAAACTTTTTTAAAATTTCTTCTGTAATTCGCGATGCTAAATTTATTCAATATTATCTCTTTGATTCTTAATTATTATTATTTTCTTTATTATCCCTATTCTCGGAATTTGTCTTTTACCGGTTGCTTCTATCGTTCCATTTAACCTTATTATTTCGGTTTGACCTTGTTTACGCGTTTTAGGAATCGTTTTGTTTACGCTCACATACGCGATTTCTCGCTCACGTAGCTCGCGTGTGATCCTGTAAACGCGAAAGGGTATAAGAAAAAACAAGAAAAAAACAAAAACTTGTTTCGACTTATTATTCTCGCGTTCTCGCGACCTTATTATTCGACTTTTGCCCTATTTCACTCGCGTACTTCGCGACCTTGTTTACTGCTTTTGGAAATATCACTCGGCTATTCTAAATTGTTCACGTGATTTTCTTATCACGCTATTCAACTCGTACGTGACAAAGATGACTCCTTTCACCCCTGTCCACTAAATTTCTCGTGCTACGTGTAGTGTTTCTTTCTTCTTCTTTTACTCTTGATATTGGTTCTTCTGTCCTAACGTTATTTCCTCGCGTATTCTCGCTTGAATTATGACGATTCCCTCGAAATTCAATATGACCGTAAATAAATGTAACTGGATTCTACCACTTACTACTTTGATGACGTAGAATCTGTATGTGATTGACCTTATCATCCTGTTGGACCTGGCTTCCTTCCTTCTACTCGACCGCTTTCCTCTGCGTTGTAATCCTTGTGCGTTCTTAACACGCCACTGTAATCCTTTATTGCACTACAATCCGTTTTAGCACTTGTCGTCACCGTTCACCTGCTCACAGTACTGCTCTTAATATTCTGAGCGACACTTACAGTTCTTTCAATCACAGTTCTTTCGACAATCACAATCCTGTCACTCTCAACAATCACAGTCCTGTCTCGCTCAACAATCACAGTCCTGTCACGGTCGCCATTTCGCGAGGTTCGGAGGAAGCTCTCAACCGTGTTAATAACATCCTATCATTGCCGCCATTTCGAGAGGTGCTGAGGCTGCTTCCTCCTCCTCTATCCTACTTCCGCGAACCTTTTTACTTGATTCACGTGATTGCAGGCTGTGATTACCGGTTTCCCGGTTCCTTCCACCCTGCTCACGCTCCTATTCTCTGTGACCGAACTTGATTCCTGTGCCGGCTGGTCGGTCCCTTTAGATCAGCTCTTCCACGGTCGCCACTCCTTTTAACCACCAAAGGAGAAGGTCATGTCACTTAATTATTAGGTCGTCGCTCTTATTATCTTCTCACGGACGGTAGTTGTCTCGCTCCAACCAGTCCGATCGCTTATGCAGGTGAGGTTATTTAATTAATTTGAACACTGTTGGTTGCAGGAAATTAACAATCTTTATTAGTCGTAGCACATAGCACTTGCTTTTACAAAATCTCTTCAAACCTCGCGCAGGTACATTCCGCCTGCCATACACTCTATAATCCACTCACTACATTCCATAACTCGGCATACAAGCCTTCATAAATTAACTTTACTTCATTAATCTATCTGGCAAATAGTCTACTTCAAATTTTAATTCTTACAACGGACAGTTTTAATCATTTCAATTCACAACTTGGCACACAGGCCTATATTCACTAGCTATATCTCATTACTATGTCTGGCATACAGCCTATAACCTTCGGCATTACAAGCCGGCACAAAATACTTTTACTTCAATTTAACTTCCACGATTTGGCTCACAGGCCTCTTATCTCAATAACGTTATTTCATTTTCACGACGGATTATCTCGGGCGACGAACGACCAGCCCCTTTTGCTCCGCGCTCTCGCTTATATTACCTACGCTATCCCTTCTCTGGTGCTCTACTCTCTCTACACGACTTGCGCACTGAACGCACTCGCAGCGTTAGCCGTTTAATACTCACTACGTCGCTCAATATATTTCCTGCATTTTTATTACATTATATTAGTTTTTAGTTAACGCTTTTCTTTATTTTCAGGTACAATACAAAACTGGAAATGCAGCCGCTGATCTTCTCCCGCTGAAGTTACAGGTAAGTATCGTTAAATATTAATCAATTCTTTATTTACAGGTTATCAACTTATCGACTACACTCCCTCTTATCTATATACACTATACACATTACCTACTATCCGTAGATCTCACGCTACTTAACTCTATCGGTACGATAACAGTAATTTTCTCACTTCTGGTTATCGGATCGATCTGAAATTTGCACAGCACCCTCTGTCTGTGTTCTCTAGCACAATGACGGTCGGTTATTCCGATCCCTCACTTATTTTCAACAATAATTACCGACGCTCGGTATATCAATTAATTCAAAACTCTGCATAGACTTCAATTTAAGGTTCAATAAGGTAACAACGGTGGCTTTTCCCCATCCGTCTACTTTTATCTCTACATGACAATATTTACCGACACTCGGTATATGAATCAACTCGAAACTGTAAATGCTCTCTTATCTAATGTTCAATCAAACAATGACGGTGGCTTTTCCCAATCCGTCAACTTTTATCTATGATACCCATTTTACATAATCACCCGATATAAGTGTTCATTCAATACACATTTACCAAGTATATGCATAAGTTTTTTCCGGTTTTTTGATAAAAAAAAGCACGTAATTTTCAAGGGAAATTAATTTTTTTTTATTCAAAATATTGGCCAT
>NW_017296602.1:22914-26789 GCF_001594075.2 Trachymyrmex cornetzi | reverse complement strand
GAGCCATTTTCCAACTTCCTCGAAATTGCTGAAGTGCTGCTTTGCGAGCGCATGCCCCATTGATGCGAAGAGGTGATAGTCAGATGGCGCCAGGTCTGGGGAGTACGGCGGGAGCGGAAGGATGTCCCATCCAAGCGATTTCAAGGTGTCTTTCACTGGTTTTGCTGTGTGAGACGGCGCATTGTCGTGTAACAGAATCACTTTACCATGTCTTCTGGCCCATTCCGGTCGTCTTTCGATTAATGCGTGGTTTAAATAAATCATTTGTTGGCGATAGCGTTGTGTATTAACGGTTTCGCCGGACTTCAAGAGTTCATAATACACAATACCGCTCTGGTCCCACAAGACACAGAGCATGGTCTTCTTGCCGAAGCGATTTGGCCTTGGTGTTGATGGACCTGGATTCGCCAGGTGAAAGCCACGATTTTTTCCGCTTCGGGTTTTCAAAATAAATCCATTTTTCGTCACCCGTCACAATTCGATGCAAAAATAATTTCCTTTCGTAGCGTTAAAGCAGCATTTCATAAGTGACTTTGCGATTTTCCATTTGACGTTCATTCAAATTGTGTGGGACCCATTTACCGAATTTATTGATCTTTCCTATTGCTCGTAAACGTCTGCTGATTGTTTCTTGTGATACATGTAATGCTTCTGCTAATTGCCGTTGAGTTTGAGTTGGGTCTTCATCCAATAACTCCTGCAATTGCTCGTCTTCGCATTCTTGTGGTCTACCAGAGCGATCACTGTCTTTCACATTGAAATCACCACTTTTAAATTGTCGAAACCATGTCTCACATGTTCTAATCGATGGAGCGTGTTTACCATATGTTTCTACCAGCAAATTGTTCACCATATGTTTCTACCAGCAAACGATGACTTTCAACAGCCTTTTTCTTTTGATTAAATAAAAAAAGCAATGCGTGCCGCAAATGTTCTTTTTCAGGCACAAAACTCGACATGATCACTGAACGATAAAACAAAGACGCTAGTTTTTGGCGGACTCAACTTGTGTGTGTTTGTAGTTAAATGTCAGACGAACAAAATGGCGTATGTATCAAATTAATACGCTGCGTACTTTTCGCTGGCGCCATCTCTTAGTTAAACCGGAAAAGACTTATGCATACACCTGGTATTCTACTTCCATTTAGGTCCCTTATTATTATAACGGTCGCTTTTCGCAATCCGCTCACTCAACATACGCAACAACAATTTTTCACTAACTACACGTTATATACGGCTTGCTCTAATGATACTAATAACTCTGATTAATGCTATCTATCAACCCGACGGTTCAACTTGTTTCAAATTCTTAATACTAATTCCTAATAACGATAATTTATCACCCGATATATGTGGTGATCCCATATTCTACCAACACCCTTTATTAATGTCCAAATGAAATATTACGGTCGCGTTTTGCGATCCGCCAACATTAACTATTACTTAACAAATTTATATGATCACTCGGTATACGCGATGACTCATAAGTACTTATTCGCAGTTTAATAATGCTACTAATAACGTTCACGGTGGCTTTACTCGATACTCTACTTCTAACTATATAATAACGCTTTTTCTCAATCACCCGGTATAATTTATCACTATTTATCAACACTTTAAATTCGACTGATAGTCTCATTAATTATGACGGTATGTTTTAATCAAAATCCAATCTCATTTACTTTATTTCCAATCTATTACAAAATATGAATTTCTACCGGTCACCCGTTATACGATCACTCGTCAAATTATTACCGTATCTACGGTTTTGTGACCTTATGGGCATCTAATAAATTATTTACAACTAATACTAATCTTAATGCTAATCAAATCTTTTTCTTTTACTTTCACATTTTCTACTTTCGATACATAATCTGTCACTATTACAAATTCTACCCTATAACTTAATCTATTACTTTGTCTGCTACTCTTAAATATTCTATTATAATATTTACAGGTGGTCCGCTTTATCTCGTGCTGGCCGACGTCTTTGATCCGGAGATGAAGCCGGAGCCTAACCTACGGTTTCAAGTTTTACCCTACTGATGACTAGTCATTGCGATAGTAATACTGCTCAGTACGAGAGGAACCTCAGGTTCGGACATTTGGTTCACGCACTCGGTCGAGCGGCCGGTGGTGCGAAGCTATCATCCGTGGGATTATGCCTGAACGCCTCTAAGGCTGTATCCTCTCTAATCAAAGGTGGCAATGATATATCTAGGAGTCTCGTGAGTCGAATAGCTCAAAACAATGTGACACTACTAGGCGGCTGGTCCACGGACCAGTCGTCGCACGAGCCCGGTTTGCCGTACGGCGCCATGGCCCGTCGTCGGCATCTCACCGCTACGACGACACGGCGTCTAACGGTCGAACATGAGTTTCGCGAGTTCGATGTCGAGACTCGGAATCGTCTGTAGACGACTTAGGTACCTGGCGGGGTGTTGTACTCGGTAGAGCAGTTACCACGCTGTGATCTGTTGAGACTCAGCCCTCGACTTGGGGATTCGTCTTGTCGGATGGACGAGACCCCACATACGCGGGCGAAGGACACGTCCGACGGCGAAAGCAACACGCCGCAACGGGACTTAGCCGTATCTCGTGTCCGGAGGACACGACGGCGAAAGTAACACGCCGCGACGAGACTTAGCCGTATCTCGTGTCCGGAGGACGCGACTGCCCCTTCGTCGATCCAGCCGTGTGTCGCCGACCGCTTGGCACGTCGGTTGCGTATTATATGAGGTGTCCTACGGAGCTGAGCGTTTGCTGCTCCGAGAGAAATTACAAGTCCCGCAACGTACGGGTACTCCGACATTCTGTCGCATGGGATACCGTGCGACGCTGACCGCCTGGCACGTCGGTTGCGTATTATAAGAGGTGTCCTACGGAGCTGAGCGTTTGCTGCTCCGAGAGAAATTACAAGTCACGCAAGGTACGGACACTTCGACAGTGTGTCGCATACGATACCGTGCGTCGCCGACCGCCTGGTACGTCGGTTGCGTATTATAAGATGTGTCCTACGGAGCTGAGCGTTTGCTGCTCCGAGAGAAATTGCAAGTCCCACAAGGTACGGGTACTTCGACATTGTGTCGCATACGATACCGTGCGTCGCCGACCGCCTGGCACGTCGGTTGCGTACAGTAAAACTGTTGGGAAGCAGCAGCAGATCTTCGTCGAGTCGAGCGAAGAGTTTCAAGCACGGATCTCAAGGCTTGTCGCTCGGAATCGTTCGCTTCGCGGCGATTCATGGCGCTGCTGGAACGTTTCGCCCGGGTGCTTTGCTCTCCGTGGCGTTCGTTCGCAGGGTTTCGTAACTGTTACTCTTCTAACACAGCATTGCGACGAGTCGGTGTCGAAAGACTGAATGGCTCTTATGTGGCGCGCACATAGTGTTGGCCGCGCTATCTTCCATCGTTCGTAGACGAACGCGGTCGGATGTATCGTCGCACTTACTGAACATCAACTCCACGGATGCGAGTGGACGGAAGGAGGAGAGATCCTTTCCGCGTATACTTGTAATACTTAGCCAAAAGCAATTCACGACCGAGTGTCCGAAAAGGGCACTACCGGTCTACAAACGTATTCCTGGACGTCTCAGCATCGCATCGTCGATCTAGCGTCAGGGTCGAAGGCGGTTACGATCCGCCTATCATGGGAGAATGAGAAATTAAATGATCTTTGCGTGTGAAACACCACGTCGACGCTCTTCGGAGCGCGTGTAAGCGCTGTATCACGGCTCTATCGAGCTCATGTGAAGCGGTGAAGAAACTGAGTGTCGCCGACCGGCTCGCGAGACCGGCGACATTAACGACACACGACTCTCTCGGGACACGGCGAGAGAGTCGCTCGCGAAAACTTAAGCAGGAGCACAAAGCTCC
>NW_017296602.1:18056-20079 GCF_001594075.2 Trachymyrmex cornetzi | reverse complement strand
TCCACGGATACAATTCCCGGACCACGCCTGGCTGAGGGTCGTTTTGATACCTAAAGACTGCTTTCGCTTTTGCGTACGAGCAAACGTTGTACGTACGCCTGGTCGCGCGAGACGACGCTCCACGGAGCGTCCGTCTTCCCTGGGCGTCGTCCGAAATGAACCGCCGCGAGGTTGGCGAAGTGGTGTCGCCGCCGCCCGGAGACGCACGAGACGAGAATAGAGTGTGTCTCGCGGAGCTGCGCGTCGCCGGACGCACAAGGCGATCCAGGATGATAGATCGTGCGCGCGAGCCGACCGCGTGTCTCCCGAGTCCATGAGAAACTCGTCTCGCGAGAGATGGGAGGAGGACCGGCACGCGTCGTCGTGTACTCGCCGCCGAATGCGAAGCAACGTCATCCCGGTCTTTGCGCAACCCTCTCGCTGTGGGACGATCGACGATTCCTCTGCGCCTCGGGCGCACGAGGGAGACTCGTCTCGTTTCGGTTGACGACCTCAGAGCAGGCGAGGTCAACCGCTGAATTTAAGCATATTATTAAGCGGAGGAAAAGAAACTAACTAGGATTTCCTTATTAGCGTCGAGCGAACAGGAAAGAGCCCAGCACCGAATCCCGCGGTTCCGCAGTAGGGAAATGTGGTGTTTGGGAGGATCCTTTTATCCCGAAGTATCGCGTCGCGTCCAAGTCTATCTTGAATGGGGCCACTTACCCGCAGAGAGTGCCAGGCCCGTAGAGAACGGTGCGCGTCTCGGGAGGATTCCTCCTTGGAGTCGGGTTGCTTGAGAATGCAGCTCTAAGTGGGTGGTAAATTCCATATAAGGCTAAATACGACCACGAAACCGATAGCGAACAAGTATCGTGAGGGAAAGTTGAAAAGAACTTTGAAGAGAGAGTTCAAGAGTACGTGAAACCGTTCAAGGGTAAACCTAAGAAACCCAAAAGATTGAACGGGGAGATTCATCGTCAGCGACGCTGGCTTCGCGTCGGTGGGCGATGTCCCGCGGGGTCCTCGCGGCCCGTCCTGCGCGGACACTCTGCCGTGCGTCGATGTCGCCGGTAGTACGGCACGCGTCAAACCCTCGGTCGCCCGGCCGGCTGCCCGGCGGTATACGCAAGGTATCAGGCCGCAACTCGGGCGTGCTCCGGCGCGCGCGTCTCTGCGTCGAGACCGTCGCAAGCGCGCGCCACGGTACACGGAGGCTAACGGACCTGGCGCCGTCACCGGTCCTGGCCCGCTGTTGGTCGTACTATTAACCTTCGACTGGCCTGCGAACGTTCCTCGCCTCGCGTGGGGGACCTATACCGGTCGGCGACGCTACTACTTTGGGTACTCTTAGGACCCGTATTGAAACACGGACCAAGGAGTCTAACATGTACGCGAGTCATTGGGACTTTGCGATATCTAAAGACGTAATGAAAGTGAAGGTCGGCCCTGGTTGCCGACCAAGGGAGGATGGGCTGCGTCGCTATGCGGCTCCGCACTCCCAGGGCGTCTCGTTTTCATCGCGAGAAGAGGCGCATCCAGAGCGTACACGTTGGGACCCGAAAGATGGTGAACTATGCCTGGTCAGGACGAAGTCAGGGGAACCCCTGATGGAGGTCCGTAGCGATTCTGACGTGCAAATCGATCGTCGGAACTGGGTATAAGGGCGAAAGATTAATCGAACCATCTAATAGCTGGTTCCCTCAGGACAGCTGGCACTCAGTCGTTACGCACGGAACGCGCGCGAGTCTCATCTGGTAAAGCGAATGATTAGAGGCCTTGGGGCCAAAACGACCTCAAGCTATTTTCAAACTTTAAATGGGTGAGATCTCTGACTTTCTTAAACTATGAAGTCACGAGTATCTCGGATCAGAGTGCCAAGTGGGCCATTTTTGGTAAGCAGAACTGGCGCTGTGCGATGAACCAAACGCAGAGTTAAGGCGCCCAACTCGACGCTGATGGGACACTATGAAAGGCGTTGGTTGCTTAAGACAGCAGGACGGTGGCCATGGAAGTCGTCATCCGCTAAGGAGTGTGTAACAAC